>NW_012108597.1:205083-232181 GCF_000951045.1 Mandrillus leucophaeus
GGGAGGGCGGAGGGGGGAGGGATTGCATTGGGAGTTATACCTGATGTAAATGACGAGTTGATGGGTGCTGACGAGTTGATGGGTGCAGCACGCCAACATGGCACAAGTATACATATGCAACAAACCTGCACGTTATGCACATGTACTCTAGAACCTAAAGTATAGTAAAAAAAAAAAAAAAAGAAAAAAAGAAAAATCTGCCCCCATTATTTAGTCTGCTCCCACCAGGCCCCACTTTCGACATTGTACATTACAATTCAATGTGAGATTTGGATGGGGATACAGATTCAAACTGTATCAATCAGTCATTTATTGCAATACTGGACTTGCTCTGCTAGTATTTTTTGAGGATTTTTGTGTCTGTGTTTATCAGAAATATTGGTTTGTCATTTTATTTTTATGTGTGTGTTCTTGCCTGGTTTTGGTACCAGGATGATACTGGTTTCACAGAATGAGTTAGAGAAGAATTCCTCCTCCTTTACTTTTGGAATAGTTCCAGTAAGATTGGTACCAGGTCTTTGTACATCTGGTAGATTTCAGCTTGAATATGTCTAGTCCAGGGATTATTTTGGTTGTCAGGTTTCTTTAATTATTATTTTGATTGATTACATTTTGCAAGTTTTTATTGGTCTCTTTAGGGTTTTAATGTCTTCCTGGTTCAATGATAGGACATTGTGTGTTTACAGATTTATTTTATGTTTTCTAGATTTCCTAGTTTGTGCAGAAGTGTTCATAGCAGCCTCTAGGGATCTCTTTCATCTCTGTGGGATCACTTGTAATTTTACATTTATCATTTATCATTGTTCTTTTTGGATCTTCACATTTGTCCTTAGTTAATATAGGTAGTGGTCTATTTTGTTTATTTTTTCAAACAGCAAACTTTTCACTTTATTGATCCTTTGTGTGTTTTTAGATGTCTCAATTTTATTTAGTTCTGCTCTGATTTTGGTTATCTCTTCTTTTTTAATTATACATTAAGTTCTAGGTTGCATGCGCACAACATGCAGGTTTATTACATTGGTATACATGTGCCATGTTGGTTTACTGCATCCATTAACTTGTCATTTACATTAGGTATTTCTCCTAATGCTATCCCTCCCCCTTCCCCAACCCCATGACAGGCCCCCAGGTGTGATGTTCCCCACATTGTGTCCAAGTATTCTCATTGGCCAATTCCCACCTATGAGTGAGAACATGCAGTGTTTGGTTTTCTGTCCTTGCAATAGTTTGCTCAGAATGATGGTTTTCAGCTTCATCCATGTCCCAGAAAAGGACAAGAACTCATCCTTTTTATGGCTGTATAGTATTCCATGGTGTATATGTGCCACATTTTCTTAATACAGTCTATCATTGATGGACATTTGGGTTGGTTCTAGGTCTTTGCTATTGTAAATAGTACCACAATAAACATATGTGTGCATGTGTCTTTATAGTAGCATGATTTATAATCCTTTGGGTATATACCCAGCAATGGGATGGCTGGGTCATATGGTACATCTAGTTCTAGATCCTTGAGGAATCGCCATACTGTTTTCCATAATGGTTGAACTAGTTTACAATCCCACCAACAGTGTAAAAGTGTTCCTATTTCTCCACATCCTCTCCAGCATCTGTTGTTTCCTGACTTTTAAATGATTGCCATTCTAACTGGTGTGAGATGGTATCTCATTGTGGTTTTGATTTGCATTCTCTGATGGCCAGTGATGACGAGCATCTTTTCATGTGTCTGTTGGCTGCATAAATGTTTTCTTTTGAAAAGTGTCTGTTCATATCCTTTGCCCACTTTTTGATGGGACTGTTTGTTTTTTCTTGTAAATTTGTTTAAGTTATTGTAGATTCTGGATATTAGCCCCTCTTCAGTTGAGTAGATTGCAAAAATTTTCTCCTATTCTGTAAGTTGCCTGTTCACTCTAATGGTATTTTCTTTTGCTATGCAGAAGCTCTTTAGTTTAATTAGATCCCATTTGTCAATTTTGGCTTTTGTTGCCATTGCTTTTGGTGTTTTAGTCATAAAGTGCTTGCCCATGCGTATGTCCGGAATGGAATTGCCTAGGTTTTCTTCTAGGGTTTTTATGGTTTTTGGTCTAACATTTAAGTCTTTAGTTTATCTTGAATTAACTTTTGTATAAGGTGTAAGGAAGAGATCCAGTTTCAGCTTTCTACATATGGCTATCCAGTTTTCTCAATGTCGTTTATTAAATAGGGAATGCTTTCTCCATTTCTTGTTTTCGTCAGGTTTGTCAAAGATCCGATGGTTGTAGATGTGTGGTGTTATTTCTGAGGCTGCTGTTCTGTTCCATTGGTCTATATATCTGTTTTGGTACCAGTACCATTCTGTTTTGGTTACTGTAGCTTTGTTGTATAGTTTGAAGTCAGATAGTATGATGCCTCCAGCTTTGTGGGTTTTTTTTGTTTGTTTGTTTGGTTTTTTTTTTGTTTGTTTTTTCTTAACATTGTCTTGGCCATGCAGGTTCTTTTCGGTTCCATATGAACTTTAAAGTAGTCTTTTCCAATTCTGTGAAGAAAGTCATTGGTAGCTTGATGGGGATGGCATTGCATCTATAAATTACCTTGTGCAGTATGGCCATTTTCACAATATTGGCTCTTCCTATCCATGAGCATGGAATGTTCTTTAATTTGTTTGAGTCTTCTGTTATTTCGTTGAGCAGTGGTTTGTAGTTCTCCCAGAAGAGGTTCTTCACATCCCTTGTAAGTTGGATTCCTAGGTATTTTATTCTCTTTGTAGCAGTTGTTTATGGGAGTTCACTCATGATTTGGCTCTCTGTTTCTCTTTTATTGGTGTACAGGAATGCTTGTGATTTCTGCACATTGATTTCGTATCCTGAGACTTTGCTGAAGTTGCTTATCAGCTTAAGGAGACTTGGGGCTGAGATGATAGGGTTTTCTAAATATACAATCATGTCATTTGCAAACAGGGACAATTTGACTTCCTCTTTTCCTAGTTGAATACCCTTTTTTTTTTCTTTCTCTTGCCTGATTGCCCTGGCCAGAACTTCCAATAGTATGTTGAATAGGAGTGGTGAGAGAGGACATCCTGTCTTGTGCTTGTTTTCAAAGGGAATGCCTTAAGTTTTTGCCCATTCAGTATGATATTGGCTGTGGGTTTGTCATAAATTGCTCTTATTAATTTGAGATACGTTCCATAAATACCTAGTTTATTGAAAGTTTTTACCATGAAGGGCTGTTGAATTTTGTTGAAGGCCTTTTCTGCATCTGTTGAGATCATCAAGAGACTTTTGTCATTGGTTCTGTTTATGTGATGGATTATGTTTATTGATTTATGTATCTTGAACCAGATTTGAATCCCAGGAATGAAGCCAACTTGCTTGTGATGGATAAGGTTTTTGATGTGCTGCTGTGTTTGGTTTGCCAGTATTTTATTAAGGATTTTTGCATTGACGTATATCAAGGATATTAGTCTAAATTCTCTTTTTTTGTTTTGTCACTGGCAGACTTGGAATTAGGATGATGCTGGCCTCATAAAATGAGACAGACAGGATTTCCTCTTTTTCTGTTGATTGAAATGGTTTCGGGGGAATGGTAGCAGCTCTTCTTTGTACCTCTGGTAGAATTTGACTGAATCCATCTGGTCCTGGACTTTTTTTGGTTGGTAAGCTATTAGTTATTGCTTCAATTTCAGAGCCTGTATTAGTCTATTCAGAGATTCAACTTCTTCCTGGTTTAGTCTTGGAAGGGTGTGTGTGTCCAGGAATTTATCCATTTCTTCTAGATTTTCTAGTTTATTGCATAGAGGTGTTTATAGTATCCTATGATGGTAGTTTATATTTCTGTGAGGTCGGTGGTGATATTACCTTTATCATTTTTTATTGTGTCTATCTGATTCTTCTCTCTTTTCTTCTTTGTTAGTCTTGCTAGCAGTCTATCAACTTTGTTGATCTTTTCAAAAAACCAACTTCTGGATTCATTGATTTTTTGAAGGGTTTTCTGTGTCTCCATCTCCTTCATTTCTGCTCTGATATTAGTTATTTCTTGTGTTTTGCTAGCTTTTGAATTTGTTTGCTCTTGTTTTTCTAGTTCCTTTAATTGTGATGTTAGTGTATCGATTTTAAATCTTTCCTGTTTTCCCTTGTGGGAATTTAGTGTTATAAATTTCCCTCTACACACTGCTTTAAATGTGTCCCAGAGATTCTTGTACGTTGTGCCTTTGTTCTCAATGGTTTCAAATAACATCTTTTTTTATACCTGATGTAAATGACGAGTTGATGGGTTCTGCCTTCATTTTGCTATTTACCCAGTAGTCATTCAGGAGCAAGTTGTTCAGTTTCCTTGTATTTTTGCAGTTTTCAGTGAGTTTCTTAATCCTGAGTTCTAATTATATTGCACTGTGGTCTGAGAGATAGTTTGTTGTGATTTCTGTTATTTTACATTCTCTGAGGAATGCTTTACTTCCAACTATGTGGTCAATTTTGGAATAAGTGTGATGTGGTGCTGAGAAGAATGTATATTCTGTTGATTTGGGTTGGAGAGTTCTATATATGTCTTTTAGGTCTGCTTGGTGCAGAGCTGAGTTCAACTCCTGGACATCCCTGTTAACCTTCTGTCTCATTGATCTGTCTAATATTGACAGTGGGGTGTTAAAGTCTCCAGTTATTACTGTGTGGGAGCCTAAGTCACTTTGTAGGTCTCTAAGGACTTGCTTTATGAATCTGGGTGCTCCTGTATTGGATGCATATATATTTAGGATAGCTAGCTCTTCTTGTTGAATTGATCCCTTTACCATTATGCAATGGCCTTATTTGTCTCTTTTGATCTTTGTTGGTTTAAAGTCTGTTTTATCAGAGCCTAGGATTGCAACTCCTGCTTCCTTTTGCTTTCCATTTGCTTGGTTGATGTTCCTCCATCCCTTTATTTTGAGCATGTGTGTCTCTGCACATGAGATGGGTTTCCTGAATACAGCACACCGATGGGTCTTGACTGTCAAATTTGCTTGTGTGTGTCTTTTAATTGGTCCATTTAGCCCATTTACTTTTAAGGTTAATATTGCTATGTGTGATTTTGATCCTGTCATTATGATGTTAGCTGGCTATTTTGCCCATTAGTTGATGCAATTTCTTCCTAGCATCGATGGTCTTTACAATTTGGCATGTTTTTGCAGTGACTGGTACCGATTTTTCCTTTCCATGTTTAGTGCTTCCTTGAGTAGCTCTTGCAAGGCAGGCCTGGTGGTCACAAAATCTCTCAGCATTTGCTTGTCTGTAAAGGATTTTATTTCTCCTTCACTCATGAAGCTTAGTGTGGCTGTATCTGAAATTCTGGGTTGAAAATTTTTTTCTTTAAGAATGTTGAATATAGGCCCCCACTCTCTTCTGTCTTGTAATGTTTCTGCCTAGAGATCCACTGTTAGTCCAATGTATTCCCTTTGTGGGTAACCTGACCTTTCTCTCTGACTGCTCTTAACATTTTTTCCTTCATTTCAACCGTGGTGAATCTGACAATTATGTATCTTTGGGTTGCTCTTCTAGAGGAGTATCTTTGTGGTGTTCTCTGTATTTCCCGAATTTGAATGTTGGCCTGCTTTGGTAGGTTGAGGAAGGTCTCCTGGATAATATCCTGCAGTGTTTTCCTACTTGGTTCCATTCTCCCCATCACTTTCAGGCACACCAATAAAACTTAGATTTGGTCTTTTCACATAATGAAAACATCTACTGTGTTTAAGAAGCTTAGTTTGATAGAATGTAAAATTCATGGCTGGTATTTCTTTTCTTTAAGATGCATAAGGAAATTTTTGAAAAAGTATTAAATGCATTTCCACCAAAGGCAACTAATTTGATGTATTATTTAAGATTTTCAATTAGCACATATTTTCAGTTCTTTATAATTACTCCTAAAATCCAGAAATGGAAGTAAACTTTTAATTTACTTTGTAAAGCAGTTTTTATTCTTATTTCGAAACTCAAGAAATAATGTCATGTATAAATATAGAGTCAAAAATGCTAAATAAAGTACTGACAAATATAATTCAGCAATGCATTAAGTTCTTAACATTATCTTATGTAAACAGTAAATTCATCGCATAATCTAAGCATAAATTTAGTGTAAATTCAGGAATGTAAGAACTGCTCAACATAATGTTTTCTCATTTATAAATTAACCTGCAATATCAATCCTTCTTTTGCCTTCTTCCCAAACTGAAAATAAAAGTAACTTTAAGGGAAAAATTCAATCACGTGTCAATCTGTGAGGGATGGATTAATAAAGCAACAAGAATTATCTGGCTTTCCCATCCTAGTTATTATCAAGCGGTCCAAGAGGACAGAAAGTACATATGCATCATACATTTTCATCATTTGATCAGGAATGGAATCCAATGATGGATTCTACCATTAAGTTCCAGAACAAATGACCTTTAGAATGCCTTCAGCCACTTGGCAACATATATATACTTGACCAATAGAAGGTAATTTTTAGTTTTCAACGTACATGATCAGTCTCATCCAAATTTGAGAAAGAAGAAATATTTGCTAACAGTCTCTATCAACAGTCGCTGTCCAGGTCAGAAGACTGTATATATATCTATAACTATATCTATTTAGATATATAGCACCTATGCGTGCATATATATGTGTGTGTTTTATACATATATATGCACGTGTGTGTAATGTGCATATATATGTGTTTTATACATATATGTGTGTATATATATATTATATATATATATATATAGAGAGAGAGAGAGACAGACAGACAGACAAAATTTAAACAAAGTTTAAAACATGGGCCAATACTGCATTTTGGGGATGTCTAGCATATTTTTAAAACTAAAAACTGTGTCTTTTAGATGGGTAACTTTAAAGACTTTCATCATATAATTAGTGGACCACCGAGAAATATAAAAGTCCTAATTTTGTTGCATTAAAAAATATTTCTTCTTGCTGTCCAAAACACATAAAGTGTTTTAGGGAGAGGAATTTAGCCTATGTTTTTCTTTGGAAAATCAAACTTACTTAAACAAGTAATACTGAGTTGCTTTCTATGTCATCTACAAGCCACAGCAATGAGTCACTAGTTCCTGATACACAGTGTGGCTATACTTGGATTTTTGACATATATCTAAAGATGTCTTGGACACACATTCCTTCCAGCCACAGACCAAATAAGGGTGGCCAAGTTCTCCCTATGATGGAAAACACACAAACCATAAGGAAAGCACGTCATAATAATAATACGTTTGTAAATGATGTACAAAAAAAGGAGAGAGGTAACGGGAGACTGTGGGAAGAAGTCAGTCTTAGTTTTCCCTCACTTTTTCTTGGTTTCTACTGGCTTTAGAGATTGTTTCACTTCCCCAATATGGGCGAACAGAGGCTTTGTTTCTTTCCCCTGCTGTCATGGCAGTCTCTGTCCTGTCGTTCTTTTCTTCACTCACTCAGGTAATCAGCATAGTGAAGTAGAAGCTTGGCTTTTAAGTCAAACGGACAGGCTTCAAGTCCTGGTTTTTCTACTTGTGGTTTGACCTCAAGCAAGTTATTTTATGTTATTTCCCTGGGACTTTCTGAGCCTCAGTTTTCTCATATATTAATAGAAGTTACCAGTATTTTTTTTTCAAGACTGTTGTGAAGGTTAAATAATGAGTATGAAAGGGCTCTAATTTGTTTTATTATTCACTCTATACTTGCAATGAATGAAAGGCACTTTTCTAGATCGCCAAGGGCATAAAGTGAAAAAAGACAATCTCTGCCTTTGAATCAATTCATTAAGATCTGTATGTTTTCTATCCTACATTCTCCCCTATACATGTCCTTATCAAAACTTAACTGGTTTATGCCTCATTACCTCAAGGTTTTGATCCATGGACTTCAATTTAATAACATAATTTATGATAATGTGTTCATGCCTCCTGAAGGCATCATAGATTACCATTCAGGATATATAGACATTTAAAACAGTTTTTGGAGACTGTGTGACAAAGGAATACCCAGCAGTGGGAATTTTGAATGTCCCACCTTCCCAAAGTTCAGCTTTCTATCAATAATGTGTAGAAGTGGTTTCGTGTACTCACAATGCATAGGAGATTAATCTTGCTAATATTTTAGTGCAAGGAAAAAAGATAACTCCTTTCCAGGAAAGCAGTTTGACAAAATATGTCAAGAACTTTAAAGATGTTCACTCACATTAACTTAGTAATTGCACTTTGAGGAATATCTCAGTAAGTTACATTTGAAAAAAACTGGTTTTCACATAAAAGTTTATTCTAGTGCAAACAACTGCAAGTTGAGTAAATGACAAATGTCAAAAGAATGATTATACAAACTATGCTTTATCTATCTGATATAATGTTGTAAAACCATTAAAATTGCTTTATGAATATTTTAATTAAGTAAGAAAACACTTACGTTACAATATTGATTAATGTAAAATGCAAGTTGGATTTTGTATGAGTATACAAAGTTATATATACAATATAAGCCAATTATATAAAATAGATTCATAATATAAAATACAAAATGAAATAGTTACTTATTCATTTAATGGATCTCTATTGAACTTTTACTATTTGCTAGGTGCTTTCTTGATACTAGGTATATACAGGTGAACAAGACAAAATAATTTCTGCCCTCATAGAATGAAAATAGTAGAGGAAAAGCTAGTTATTAACTATATAGAGTGTGATAAAGGAAACAAATTGAGTTATGTGAAATAAAATACAGGAAACTAACTTAAGAGTAGGTGATCAATGAAAGAGTTGATGAAGTGACATTTATGTTGAGACTTGAATAATGTGAAGATGTCAGTCACAAAGACTTGGGCAAGAGCTGTTCAGCAGAAGAGATAGCACATACAAAGACTCTGAGGAGATAATTGAGCTAGCATGTCCATGTAACACGAAAAGACCATGATCACAGATAATAGTGAGGTATGGAAAGTGGTATGTGATAAATTTGGAGATGTAAGTATGAGCTAGATTATGAATTGTCTTGTAACTATGATTAAAAAGTTTGGATTTTAAGAGGAATAGTAGGCCATTGAATGGCTAAACTTTTCATTACATAAAAATAGTAAAAATATATGTCAAAGTGCACAATAAATAAAATCAAAAAGCAAGTACCAAACTGGGGGAAAGTGTTTGCAATCTATACAACAGAAAAATGTTACCTTTAGAAAACAAAGAGTTATTATAAATGAATAAGACAAAAGATGAATATCCCCATGAAAAAATAGACAAAATACATAACTTCATATTTCACTAAAAACAATAAAGGTATTCAAAAACACAAAAAATCCAATGTCAATATCAAATAAATATAAATTAATGGAAATATTAGATATATTTCTTCTATAAAATGGCAAAGAGTAAAGGAAATGGTAATATGTGGTTCTAGTGACTGTTCAGGGAAACAAGCACTGTTGAACTGTACATTGGTCCCTTTAAGAAAGGCACTTTTTTAGCAATGACATGTCTAGAAATATACGCTTATTAATTGTTAATTATTATTCTTGGAGTTTTGCAAAGCTTATCATCAAGGAAACAAGTTTCATATTCTTTTCAGACACATGAGTCTATGATGAAGTCTCTGACATCTTGGCATGAATGCACTGAATATTTATAGTTTAAAAGACAATGAGGGAGATGTCAATGATTCATTAAAAGTCTAAAATATGTAATTTAAAATGCTTGAGCAATGTGTGCCCTTTATGTTATCCCTCAAATCATACAATTGTCAACAGCAAATATTAACTGAGTGGTATTATTTAGTAGACACTGGAGATGCAATAAGAAAGATGGAAGACACAAACTGTGAGAAAATTTGATGTAATAAAAAGAGACAAGCCGTAGATCTTAAAGGAGAAATAGGAATTTACATAATTATGTGTTAAGTTGCCTGTGTACTGGAAAATTACAAGAGCAAAGTGCAATCAGGTTCCAACAAGTGTTCTGACAAATGTAAAATGATAACCTGGCACAATCCTGGATGACAATAGCAAAACAGCAAATATTTACTGAACACTGATTATATGCCAGACATTTGGCAGAGAAGTATGTATTTAACCTTGAAAAAAATCATATGAAATAGATGATATTGTCTCCAATTTTTACATGACAAAACTGAGATTCCGAGAGTTTAAACAATTTGTCTAAGGTCGTATAGCTGGCAGATGATAGAGTCAGGTTTCATTTCAGAGAATCTGAACACTTTATTTGTACTAAGGAATGATGAACACAAAAACTGTTATTTTATAGCACTTTCCCGTATATAAAGAGATGTCACACAAATTCATTCAATCCCTACTAAAATTTTTAGAGTTAGGTATTTTTATTATGTCCATTTCACTGATTAGAGAATAAGCTCAGAGAAACTCAGTGAAGTAAACTCAAGGTTAGAGAGCCACTAAGGGAACATACTTAGGTTATCTGACTCTAAATACTATTTTTCCATGACACAACAGTCGGTGGTTATTGATTTTCACATTTTGGGTTGTCTTAAAATGCATCACATAACGCTTAATCATGTCCATGTCTTACTAATACAGTCCACCAGATGCTTTCTTGCTTTTGACTTATTAAACTTTGGTTATTAAAGCTTTAAAAAGAACATCTCTTTTGTGGTGATAGAGTTTTGTGGGAATGTGTTTGTGTGTGAATCCATAGGTGTGTGAAAGAGAGAGTAAAAGAGAGACAGAGATGGATATACCTAATGAGATAGAAAGAGTCAGAAAGCAAATCAGAGAAAAACGGTAAAACAGATATACACACAAAAGCGCCATGGAACAAAGACTAAGAAGAAAATAGAGTATAAAAGTTACATTCTAGAAATAAAAAAAAGTACATAAAAATAATGAGATACTTATATGGGGACATCTAGAATTGGCCAAGGTTTTTAAAAAGGAAAATATGGAAGTGATGAAACTGCTGACAGTCTAAATTAGTATACAATCATAATTGCTATAACCACATTAAAGTTGTTCTTTTAAAGGCTTTAATGACCAAACAAAGATTACTGTCAAGTTGAGAACAAGCAAGCATCTGCTAGACTCTATCAGTAAGATATGTACATGATTAGGTATCATGTGCTTCATTTTGAGGCAACCCAAAATGTGAAAACTAGTAAACACCGACTGTGGTGTCATGGAAAGAACATAGTATTTGGAGTCATATAAATTGAGTCTAGTCATTAGTGGTTCTTTAACCTTGGTTTTATTTGACTTAGCTTCCCTGAATCTAATTCTTCATCAGCAAAATGGGGATAGTAACAATACCCATCTCTAATAATATTAGTAAAGATTACATGAGTTCATGCAACAGAATTTTATAAAAGGTAAAGGACTATGAAAATACTAATCTTTGGAGAGTAATTCGACTTTTCAAATCTCTGAGAAAAGGAGCATTATTTTGACTTTTGACCCTGCATTTCAACTTTTAGGAATTTAACTTGAAGAAATAATCAAGGATACAAACATATTTAGCTACAAGAATGCTTATCACAGTGTAGTTTATTATAACATAATATTGGTGACAACTTAAATTGTAACATAACTTGTGATCTACACAATCAAAAGAATGAATACTTTGCAGTCAAATAAAATGGGATTACAAATGATTATTCACAAAGGAGAGATGTTCACAGCATACTGTTAGTAAGAGAAGTAGATTGCAAAACCTTATTAGCATTATATTTCAAATGTTAATGGTTTCCATTAAAGCATGTGTATTAGTCCATTCTCACATTGCTGTAAAGAATTATCTGAAACTGGGTAATTTATAAAGAGGAAAGGTTTTATTGGCTCACATTTTTCACAGACTACACAGGAAACAAGGCTGAGGAGGCTTCCTGTGGAGGAAATTTACAATCATGAAGGAAGATGAAGGGGAAGCAGGTAAGTCCTACATGGAGGAGGAAGACAGCGAAGCGGAAAGTGCTACAAGCATTTAAACAACCAGATCTTATGAGAATTATAAAACAGAATTAGGATGATGGTGCTAAACCATTATAAACCATTCCGATCATCCAGTCACCTCCCACAAGGCCCCACCTCCAACATTGAAGATTATAATTCAACATGAGTTTTGTGTACGGACACAAAGCTAAACCACATCATTTTGCCCCGGACCTTCCCAAATCTTATGTCCTTCTCATATTACAAAACACAATCATGCCTTCCAAACAGTCCTTCATAGTCTTAACTCATTCCAACATTACCTCAAAAGTCCAAGTCCAAAGTTTCATCTGAGACAAGGCAAGTCCCTTACACCTACGAGCATGTAAAGTCAAAAATAAGTTAGTTTCTTCCAAGATACAATGGGGGTACTGGCAGTGGGTAAATGTTCGCATTCCAAAAAGGATAAATTGGCCAAAACAGAGGGGCTACAGACCCCATGCAAGTCCAAAACCCAACAGGGCAGTCATTAAATCTCAAAGCTCCAGAATAATCTCCTTTGACTTCATGACTCACATCCAGGCCACAATGATGCAAAAGGTGGGATCCTATAGCCTTGGGAAGCCCCAGCCATGTAGCTATGTGGGGTACAGCCCCCACAGCTGCTTTCATGAGCTGGTCTTGAGTGCCTGTGGCTTTTCCAGGGTCATGGGGCAAGTTGTCAGTGGATTGACTATTCTGCAGTCTAGAGGATAGTGGCCCTCTCCTGACAGCTCCACTAGGCAGTGCCTCAGTATCAACTATGTGTAGGGTCTCCTCCAACCTCACATTTTCCCTCCTCACTGTGTTAGTAGAGGTTTTCCGTGAGCACTTCATCCCTACAGCACTTTTCTGCCTGGACATTCAGGTGTTTCTATACATCTTCCTAAATCTAAGAAGAGGCTTCCAAGCCTCAACTCTTGTCCTATTCACACCCGCATACTTAACAACATGTGGAAGGTGCCAAGACTTATGGCTGGCACCTTCTGGAACAGTGTAGCAGTGATCTGAGACATTTCTGAAGCCCTTTTAGCCATGGCTATAGCTGAAGTGGCTAGTACACAGGGAGCAGTGTCCTGAGGTTGCACAGGGAAGCAGGGCCCTGGGTCAGGCCTGCAAAATGATTCTTTCCTCTTAGACTCCAGGTCTGAGATGGGAGGGTTGCCACAAAGGTCTCTGAAATGCTTTCAAGACATTTTCCCCAGTGTCTTACCTATTAACATTTGGCTCTTCTTTACTTATGCAAATTTCTGCAGCCAGCTTGAATTCCTCTTCAGCAAATAGAGTTGAATTTTCTACCACCTGGTCAGGCTGCAAATTTTCTACACTTTTATATTCCACTTCCATTTTAAATATAAGTTCCAGTTTCAAATAATCTGTTTGCTCACACATATGATCTTATGCTGTTACAAGCAGCCAGGTCATATCTTGAATACTTTGCTGCTTAAATATTTCTTCTGCCAGATATCCTGAATCATCTCTCTAAAGTTCAAACTTCCACAGATCTCTAAGTTGGGATACAATGCTACCAACATCTTTGCTAAAGCATAGCAAGAGTGACCTTTACTCCAGTTCTCATCTTCATCTGAGACCACCTTAGCCTGTACTTCGTTGTCCATATCACTATCAACATTTCAGTCACAACAATTTAATAAATCTCTAGGAAGTCCCAAACTTTCTCCCATCATCCTGTCTTCTTCTGAGCCCTCCAAACTGTTCCAACCTCTGCCCATTACCCAGTTCTAAAGCTGCTTCTACATTTTTAGGTGTCTTTATAGCAATGTCCCACTTCCCTCATACTGATTTTCTGTATCATTCTGTTCTTGAATTGCTATAAACAACTACCCGAGAATGGGTAATTGAAAAAGAATAAGGGTTTAGTGGGCTCACTATTTCACAGGCTGTAGAGAAAGCATGGCTGGGGAGGTCTCAGGAAACTTAAAATAATTGTGGAAGGCAAAAGGAAAGCAGGCATGTCGTAGATGGCTTGAGCAGAAGGAAGAGAGTGAAGAAGGTGGTGCTACACACTTTTAAACAACCAAAACTCGTGAGAACTCTACTTGAGACAGCACTAGAGGGAAAGTGTTAAACTGTTAGAAACCACCTTCATGATTCAATTTATGCTCACCAGTACCCACCTCCTACATCGGAGAATTACAATTCAACGTGAGATTTGTGTGGAGACACAGAGTTGAAACATATCAGTAAGGACAATGAAATTATGGTTGATTTATACTTTTCTTTCTTTTATTATTTCTTTCTTTTCTTTCTCTTTCTTTCTTCTTTCTTTCTTTCTCTCTTTCTTTCTCTCTCTCTCTCTCTCTCCTCTTTCTTTCTCCTTCCTTCCTTTACCCCTTCTTTCCTTCCTTCCTTCCCTCCCTCTCTCCATCTCTCCTTCCTTCCTTCCTTCCTTCATTCTTGCTTTTCTTGTCTTTTTCTGTGTTTTTTTTTTCTGCTCATTTTTGTGTGGAAAATGTTTTCTCAATAAATGAATAACATTTGTTATAAAAAATCGTTTTTAAGAAAAAAGAAAAGAAAATCACTTTATTAGATAAACTACATTAAAGAAAAACAAGAAGAATTTATAATAAAACATTATATTAAAGTAGATACTTGAAAATTTGTAATTACTTCTCTCTCTCCAAAGCTTAAAACTGGTTCATTAACAGTGTTTTGCTCACTAGACTAATCAGAGAGACTGGTTAAAATATATTTCAGTATAATCCTTTGTAAACTCTTCACACATGAGCACTTTAATTAATAGCTCATATGAAAGCTGTAAAGACAAGTGGGAACTAGGCATCAGTGAAAGTTTTGGCGTGAAGAATATTTTGTATGAAGTTTCTCCTCCTTCCATCTCCATCAAAATGAAAACTTGCACTCACTTTCAAGTATGAGGTGAATCCTGAATGATGCTGCATTTTCACATGCTCAACTCCCCCTATGCCTTCTGTACTACCCAGTCTGCCTCAATCTAAAAACACCAAATGCATAGTTTTTTTTTTTTTTTTTAACAAGGCTCAGTGGAAGCTCTCAACACTCTGTAAGTGTCTCTCTACTAAATACACAAGGGACAACATTCCCAAACACTGGCACATAAACCCAGTGTATATAACCCTTCTATTCCCCTGTGTTCCTATAACATGTATTAAACTTTCAGTTCTTAGGAATTAATTAGAGAAAGAAAAAACAGTGGTATATTTAGTGAAGGATTTTGTGAAGGCTAAAGGGATTTGATGGCTCTACTGCTTTAAACTGTCCTGGCATAAGAGCAGTGAAGTATTTTTGATGGGACATTTTAGAAGGATGATGTCTTGTCTCCAGAGGTGAAATATGTTAGTGATCAGAGAAACATGCATTGTAAGTAATGCAACTGTATTAGGTCTCCAGAGAAACAGAAACAGTAGGATGGATGGATAGATAGATAGATAGATAGATAGATAGATAGATAGATAGACAGACAGATGTGAGGAGATTCGTGATTCATAATTCACATAATTATCAAAGTTGAGAAGCTCCATCAAATACTGTCTCCAAACTGGAGAACCAGAAAAGCCAGTGGTATAATTCAGTTCAAAGGCTGCAGGCCTGAAAACAGGGTGGGGATAGGGAGATGGGTGGGCAGAGTGTTGGTGTAAGTTCCAGAGCCCAAGTCTCAAAAACCAGATGTCATGTCTGAGGGCTGGAGTAGATGGATGTCTCAGCTAAAGAAAATAAAGAATTCACCATTTCTCCTTTTTGTTTTATTCAGGCCCTCAACAGATTGGATGATGCCCACCCAAATTGGTGAGAGCAGATCTTCTTTATTCAGTCTGCTGATTCAAATGTTAATTTCTTACAAAAAGACCCTAATATAGTTTGACTGTGCTTCTACCAAAATCTCATCTTGAATTTCCACTTGTTGTGGGAATTGTGATAGTGAATACATCTCATGAGATCTGTTGGTTTTGAAAAGGGGACTTTCCCTGTACAAGTTTTCTTCGCTTACCTGCTGCCATCTGAGACATGCCTTTTACCTTCTGCCATAATTTTGAGTTCCCCCCAGCCATGTGGAACTGTAAGTCGATTAAACCTTTTTCTTTTGTAAATTGCCCAGTCTCAGGTATGTCTTTATCAGCAATATGAAAAAGGACTAATACAGTAAATTGGTACTAGTAGAATGGGGTGCTGCTGAAAAGATACCTGAAAATGTGGAAGTGACTTTGGAACTGGGTAGCAGGTTGGAACAGTTTGGAGGGCTCAGAAAAAGTCAGAAAAATGTAGAAAAATTTGGAACTTCTTAAAGATTTGTTGAATGGCTTTGACAAAAGTGCTGATAATGATATGTACAATGAAATCCAGACTGAGGTGGTCTCAGATGGAGATGAGGAACTTGTTGGGAACTGGAGCAAAGGTGACTCTTGTTATGTTTTAGCAAAGAGACTGGCAGCATTTTGCCCCTGCCTTAGAGATTTGTGGAACTTTGAACTTGAGAGAGATGATTTAGCGTTATCTCTTGGAAGAAATTTCTAACCAGCAAAGCATTCAATAAGTGGCTTGGGTGCTGTTAAAGGCATTCAGTTTAAAAAGGGAACCAGCAAAAAACTTTGGAAAATTTACAGTCTGACAATGTGATGAAAAAGAAAATCTCATTTTCTGAGGACAAATTCAAGCCCACTGCAGAAATTTGCATAACTAACAGGGAGCCAAATGTTAATCACCAAGACAATGGGGAAAATATCTCCAGGGCATTTCAGAGGTCTTAACGGCAGCCCAGAGGCCTAGAAGGAAAAAATGGTTTTGAGGTGCAGGCCCAGAGTCCCTGTGCTGTGTGCAGCCTAGGGACTTGGTGTCCTGCATCCCAGCTGCTCCAGCCATGCCTAAGAAGGGCCAGTGTAGAGCTTGGGCCATGGCTTCAGAGGGTGCAAGTCCCAAGCCTTAGCACCTTCAATGTGGTGATGAGCCTGCGAGTGCAGAGAAGTCAAGAATTGGGGTTTGGGAGCCTCCACCTGAATTTCAGAAGATGTATGGAAACACATAGATGTCCAGGCAGAAGTTATCTTCAAGGGCAGGGCCCTCATGGATAACCTCTGGTTGGGCAGTGTGGAAGGAAAATGTGGGGTCAGAACCCCCACACAGAGTCCCTACTGGGGGACCACTTAGTGGAGCTGTAAAAAGACCACCATCCTCCACTCTCAAGAATGGTAGATCCACTGACAGCTTGTACTGTGCACATGGAAAAGGTGCAGATACTCATTGCCAGTTTGTAAAATCAGCCAGGAGGGAGGCTGAACCCTGCAAAGCCACAGAGGCTGAGCTGTCCAAAGTCATGGGAACCCACCTCTTGCATCACCATGACCTGGATGTGAGACATTGAGTCAAAGGAGATCATTTTGCAACTTTAAGACTTGACTGCCCCACTGAATTTTGCACTTGCATGGGGCCTGTGGCCCCTTTTTTCCTGACCAATTTCTCCAATTTGGAATGGCTGTATTTACCCAATGCCTGTACCCCCATTGTATCTAGAAAGCAATTAACTTGCTTTTGATTTTACAGGCTCATAGACTGAAGTGACTTTCTTTATCTCAGATAAGACTTTGGACTGTGGACTTTTGAGTTAATGTTAAAATGACTTAAGACTTTGGGGGACTCTTGGGAAGGCATGATTGGTTTCAAAATATGAGGACATGAGATTTGGGAAGGGCCATGGATGGAATGACATGGTTTGGCTGTGTCCTCAATCAAATGTCGTCTTGAATTTCTACATGTTGTGGGAGAGACTCAATGGGAGGTAATTGAATTATGGCAGCAGTTCTTTCCCGTGCTGTTCTTGTAATTGTCAATAAGTCTGAAGAGATATGATGGTTTTAAAAGGAGAGTTTCTCTCCACATACTCTCTTCTCATCGCCACCATATGTGGTATGCCTTTCACCTTCTGACATGATCGTGAGGCCTCCCCAGCCACATGGAACTGTAAGTCCACTAGACCTCTTTATTTTGTATATTGCCCAGTCTCTGGTATGCCTTTATCAACAGCATGAAAATGAACTAATATTCATCCTCACAGACACACCCAGAAATAATCTATTACCAGCACTCTGGGCATTCTCTTACCCCAGTGATGTTGACACGGAAAATTAACCATCAGAATTCCACCCCTTGTCAACTTGGCATGCATACACAGCTCCCTCAACTATAATTAATCTCCAAATAAAGACAATAGCAAATAAATAATTCTGCTTAACATAATACAACTGTTCTGTTTACAGATAAAAGTACATTAATTCCTGCCCCTGGAGTGGAGGTAAAGTCTTTCAGTGATGTGTATTTTTTTTCCCTGATTTTCTGTAACTTAAATATTATAATGTAAAGTTAACAATACTTAAATACGATATAGTGGATACATTTTATGTTACATGATAAGGGAAAGAAAAAGATTTCTCAAAATACATATTTTCATATGTTAAATGTGTGTGTGTGTGCGTGTTATCATTCACACCCATACATGAATGTCATTCATTACAAAATGAGAAAAACATGCTCATGACAGTTACAGTCCTTATTTCTGTAACTGGTTACATGGTAGTAGCTAGTACTTATAACTACCTTATTCTGCTATCCAGCCTGTATTACCTTTCCCCTTGGCAAGCACTTATGCTGTTTGTGATTCTTTACCTGGTAGGATAACCCAAACCTTCATTTCTGGCTTCCTTTTTCATGAGCCCACTCAGCAATGACAGGGTTGGCAAAACAAGCTTACCGGTATCTAAAGAATGCATCATTCTATCCACTTGATTAGTTGAATCCTTCTCTGCTGGATTCATCCTTTGGAAACATTCACACAGGACACAAATATCTTCATATTTTTTGATCATTCAGAGACATTTATCCCTATGTCTTCTCAAATTTTTCGGTCACCAATTTTCCAATTATGTTTCTTTCTGCTTCCTGATCACCCACTCAAACCATTGGCTACAGGTGACAAATTGTTATATAATTGCATTTCTAGTCATTTTGACTTCTAAGCAAAAAGCACAACTGGGTGCAGCACCCAACATTTTGCCCATTGGGAAAATTTACCTTTACCAGTGTCCTTCAGTGATGTCTCATAGTGGTTCTGTAGTAACAGTTCTGAGTGATGCCTTCAAAATATATTGTGTCTAAAAACGAATTCTTGTCCACAAGTCTGAATCAGCATAATTACATTAATCTAAATAACCAGCATGGTATTTTGTGGAAAGAGACAGTCTAGATTGCTCTTAACTAAATTATGATATATAGTTGGAGAGTTGATACACCTCTGAGGTAGAACAGTGAAGGTATACTCTTGGCCTTGCTAGGTAAAAGCATATTGCTTCTGGTGGGCCTTATAAATAAGATGGAGGAAAAGGTATTTACCAGCCAAATAGCTGCATATCAGGTACCAAGGATGGGTCTACTTGCTCAAGCAATAAAACCACATCAGGTGCAGCCCCTGCAATTAGAGTCGTCACTTGGCTAAGCTTACAGTAATCTATAGTCATCCTCTAAGATTCAAATAGAAGTGTTGAATGGGGATGTGGTGGAAATCAGCACCCCTACATCTTTCAAGTCCTTCATGGTAGCCCTAGTATCTGCAATGCCTCGAGAAATGCAGTATTGCTTTTAATTTACTCTTTTCCTAGATAAAGGAAGTTTCCTAGATAATGGCTTCCATTTGACCTTTTCTACCATACTATCCCTTACTTTATAGCTCAAGAAACCAATGTGGAAATTTTGCTACGTTCTAAATATGTCTATTCCAATTAAGCATTCTGGAATTAGGAAATAACTGCAGAATGGGTTAAGGGATCCAACAGGTCCACTGTAAGATAGACCCGAACTAAAGGCTCCATTGATTTTCTGGCCTCTGTAAGCTGTTCTCTAACTGGATGGTCACAGTTACCTTTAAGGGTCTCCTAGAATCAATGCAAGTTCAGGACCAGGATTCAGTAGTCTCAATAAAATCTGATTATTTTTCTTTTTTTCTAACGCACAGTTACCCTTTGGGGAACGCTGAGAGAGATGTGAATAATATAAATTTTCAGTGGTGCACCAAGGATCTTCCGCAAGAAAATCTAGCCTCCCTTTCACTTAAGGGTCTGCAAATAGGCTTAACTCCAGAAATTGATTGAGGGGCCATGACTCTGTTTACATGACTTATGATATACTTATTCATTTGACCTGGAACTTTTTTTGTTTATGCAAATTAAGTATGAATTTATTAAGCTTTCTATCTATTTTTCTTCTAGGAACACCGTGATAAATCAGCCAATGCCACAAGTCTGTGTGAGTCAGATTATTTTGATTGCTACTTTAACTCTGCTTTTCATTACAGTATCTATGGTGACCTTGCCTTTGGTAGTTGATTGCTATCACTTGGCCTTTGCTACCCAAAGACTACCCATTGACTACTTTTCCATGTAGGTTTTCTGTTGTTGTTTTTGTTGGGAGTGGTTGTGGTTTCCACTCTAAGGTCTGGCCTACAGAGAACAATGATTATGGAGCTTTTCAAAGATGCTAAGGCTTTCCTCATAAATTTATATCTAAAAGCATTGATGAAAGACACATCTTCTGACTCTTGCCCCCTGGAGTGGTTAAATAGGTCTTAAATGATAAAGCCACTCAGACGTTTTAATCTAAGACTTTGAATTCCTTTCTTTATATTTAACCAAGGAAGTTTGGGTATTTTACATTTGCTCATGGTGGACCCTCTTTTGATTCATATTTTAGCCGACAAACCAAACAAACTGATAGAGCCCAATGTAACCTCACAAGCTACAATATTAAATGCAGAATCTTCATTTGGTGGGCTCATATCACTAAATTCAATCAAATTCAAATTTATGTCCTTCTACCATTATAAACACGCTTAATGTCAATTCCCACACATGTTCCATTAACTTTGGCTTATATAAATTAGAAAACCTAAGTATTTATTTTGAATTGCAGTTCACTTTTGAATGGCTCACACTTTGTATCTCTCTTTTAGGGACTGCTGGGACATAAGCCAGCGTATAAGTCTAGGAGCAAGAAGAAGTAATGAGAGTGAATTCTAAGGAGATTCAGCTTTGTATTTCATGACAACTGCTTCGGTGAAAAGCCATTACCGTTTTATCAGGCAATGCAAGGTAAATACACTCAGATAAATGTGGAAAGCTAATAACCCTGTAGGTGTAAAGACTGCTACAACCGGGGGTGGAGCTTTTATTTCCTTGATGAAGAGAACTCTTCACTGGCCAAAAAGACTTATCAAAATTTAGGGGGTCAAAGTGCCTAATTTAGTCAGAGTCTTTCAACACATCCCATCCCAATTTACTGTATTTTATTATTCCCATTCTATGCCCTCTGTATATTTGTAGACATTTCATGAGTCTGGGAACTCAACATGCCTTGTAAATTAGCCAATTACAGGATGGAGTCTTGCACTTTAATTTTCAGCAATTTCAGCCCTGTGGCTATAGGAGACAAGGCTTGTCCTCAGGGCACACCTAGAAGCTGTTAGGACATGTATGTGGCTTTTAAGTTTGGAATTTGAACCCCTGAGTTCATTATTTTTTCCCTCACTTTGTCCTAGAATGATTAGAACCAAGCAACCAATGCAGTTATATTTCTTAGTTTGCAAAAAATGTTCTAAACTATCATATACAGAATTACCTAGCTCCTTGCTTCTCATAAGCGGTTGACCAGGAGTGTCAGATGCAGATACTTTGCATATTTCTGTAAACATTTGAAGTTATGCTCTCTTTAACACTGGAAATAGTCATTTGCATCATAAACCTAATCAGATAAGACAGTCAATTCTAGAAACCCCAAAACCAAATTTCAAAAGGTGATACAATTCTGTTCTGATAGAACCATTCTCAGTATCACTATCTGTATTAATCGAAGTTCTTCAGAGAAACATAACCAGTAGGATATATATTGATATGTAAGAGAAGATTTGTTATGGGAATTGGTTTACACAATTATGGAGGCCATTGAACTCTACAATACACCCTATTTAAGCTAGAGGACTAGGAAAATCAGTGGTGTAATTTCATTTGAGTCTGAAGCCCTGAGAAACATAAAATGGAGTTATGGGAGGAGTGCTGATACAAGTCTTGGATTCAGAAGGTCTAAGAAACAGGGCCTGTGATGCCCCAGGGCAGAAGATGGATGTCTCTGCTCATGAAAATAGAGCAAGAAGTTTGCCCCTCTTCACCTTTCTTTTTGCTCTATTCGGCTCTCAATGAATTGCATTATGCTCATCCACATTGGTAAGGGGGGATCTTCTTCACTGAGTATACTGATTCAAACGTTAATCTCCTCTAGAAACAACCTCACGGACACACCCAGAAATATTTTCTCAGCTATCTGGAAAATTCAAATTAGTGGAGTTGAAACATAAAATTAACTATAATAGTAATTTCCTAATTCCACATACATATAGTCACATGTATAAAGACAAGTATGCTTTCTATAGTACTGGTCCAAGCGAGAAACTACAGGTGAAATATTTGTTTCGCTTATATAAATAATATTTTTAATCTTTTTAAAAATTTTAGATAAGATATTATTTTTGAGGACTGTAAGTTTCTTAGTAGTTGAAGCAAATTTCACAAAATTCAGCATCATTTTATAATAAAAACACTCAAGAAACTAGGAATAAAGGAAACTTCCAAAACATGAAAAGGACATTTATGATAAACCCAAAGCTGACAAATACTTAATGGTGAAAGACTGAAATTTTCCCCTGCAATGTCAGAAGCAAGACAAATATGCCTATTCTCCCAACTTCTATTCAATATTGTACTAGAAGTTCTATCTAGAACAATTAGGCAAAGAAAATAAATAAGATACTTATTAATTGGAAAAGAAGAAGTGAAAGCACATCCATTTGCAGGTGACATGATCTTGTGTATATAAAATTCTGATGATTCTACAAACGACTATTAGAGCTACTAAATGAATTAAGAAAAATTGCAGGATACCAGATCAAACCAAAAAGTAACTTGTATTTCTATATACTAGTAATAATCCAAAAAAGAAATTTTAAAAATTTCGTTTACAAGAGCAACAAAAATAGTAAAATGCTTAGGAATAATCATAACCAAGGAGGTACGGAAGTTATACATTGAAAGCTGTAAAACAGTGATGACAGCAATAAGACATAAGCAAATAAAAAGCATCTTGTGTTCTCAGATTCAAAGACCTTACATTGTTAATATGGCAATGTGCCGAAAGCAATCTACAGATTCAATGCACATCCTATCAAAATCTCAATGGCCTCTTTTGTAGCAATGGAAAAGCAGATTCTAAAATTCATATGTAATTGTAAGGGATGCTGAATATCCAAAATAAAAATTGACAAGGAAGAACAAACTTTGAGAAGTTACGCATTCCAAATTCTAAGTCACAGGTTTACAATCACCTGATCTTTGAGAAACTTGACAAAATCAAGCAATGGCGAAAGGATTCCCTATTTAATAAATGGTGCTGGGAAAACTGGCTAGCCATATGCAGAAAACTAAAAATGGACCTCTTCCTCATCCATTGTACAAAAATTAACTCAAGTTGGACTAAATACTTAAATGTAAAACTCAAAACTATAAAAACATTAAAAATCATCTAAGCAATATTTATACAAGGAAGACATACCAAATCACTAAGCAATAGTTATACGAGGAAGACATACCAATGGTCTACGGGTATATAAAATGGTGCTCAACATCACTTATTATCAGGGAAATGCAAATCAAAATCACAAGATATTACTTCACACCTGTTAGGATGGCTGTTATTAAAAAAAAAACATACAAAAGGTAAAAAGTATAGGCAAGGATGCAAAGAAAATTAACCCTTGTACATTGTTGGTAAAAAAGTAAATTTGTGCAGTTACTATAAAAAACAGAATAGAGCCTTTTAAAAAAAGTTAAAATGGAACTATAGTACGATTCAGTAATCCCAAGTCTAAGTACATAGCCAAAGGAATTTAAATTAAAAATCTCAAAAAACTTCATTCCCACATTCACTGCAGCATAATTCACAATAGCCAAGACAGAGGAGCAAGCTAAATGTCCATTCATGAGGTGATATATAAAGAAAATAGGATACTGCCTATACCTATAATAGAATATTTTTCAGTTTTAGAAAATAAGAAACTCCTGCCATTTGTTACAACATGGATAAAACTGCAGGAAATTAGCCTAATATCCTCCCACATAATACCACTTATATGATAAATCAAAAATAGCCAAACTCATGAAAGCAAAGTGCTGGGGGCACGAGAAAATGTAGAGGTATAAGCTAAAGGTACCACAGTATTGGTTATACAAGATAGATAAGCCCTAGAGATCTACTGCAGCATAGTACCTATAGTTTACAATAATATATTTTATATTTTAAAAAATTGCTAAGGGGATATATCCTATGTATTCTTATCACTAAATAGTAATAATAATACTGTAATAAAGGGGATGAGAGAAAACTTTTGGAGTTGATGATAGGTTTATATTATAGATTATATTGATGTTTGCATGAGTTTATATTTATCTCCCATTTCATTAAGTGGTATGCATTAAATCTATACAACTTTTTATATGTCAATCTTTCCTAAATAAAGCACTTTAGAAAACTAAAAACAGCAATAATTACTTTTTTATTCTTTGAAACAAATGAAAAAAATAGTATTAAGTAAACCAAAGTATAATGCCATAAAGATGAAAATGGAACTGTTTTCTAGAATACAACTAGCTAGATATTTTGAAAAAAATGCATTCTATTCAACATAATACTGGAAGTCCTAGACAGAGCAGTCAGGCAAGAAAAATAAATAAAAGGCATTCAAATTGGAAAAGAGAAAGTCAAATTATCTCTGTCCATTGATGACATAATCATATACCTAGACAACTCTGAAGACTCCTCCAAAAGATTCCTGGAACATATAAAGGATTTCAGTAAAGTTTCAGAATACAAAATCAATGTGCTTTTCTGTTCACCAATAATCTTCAAGCTGAAAATCAAATTAAGAACTCAGTACTATTTACAATTGGCACACACAAAAAATCAAATTGCTAGGAATACATGTAACCAATGAGGTGAAAAATCTCTACAAGGACAACTACCAAACACTGCTGAAAGAAATTATAGATGACAGAAACTAAGGGAAGAAGTATTTCATCCTCATGGAATGAAAAAATAAATATAATAGAAATGACCTCACTGCCCAAAACAATCTATATATTCAACACAATCTCAATCAAATTACCAATTACTATTTTTATTTTTCACAGAATTGGAAAAGTTCTTAAGCTCATATAAAACCAAAAAAGAGCTCTAATAGCCAAAACAATCTCAAGCAAAAAGAACAAATCTGGAGACAGCACACTGCCTGACTTCAAATTATACTACCATGCTGTAGTAACTAAAACAGCACAGTACTGGTACAAAAACAGACACATAGATGAATGGTACCAAATGAAGAATCCTGAAATAAAGCCACACACCTACAGCTAAGTGATCCTTGACAAATTTCACACAAATAAGTAATAGGGAAAAGACACCCTATTCAGCAAATGGTGCTGAGAAAATTAATCATATGCAGCAGAATTAAACCAGACCCCTATCTCCCACCAAATTCAAAAAGTAACTCAAGGTCAACTAAATGCTTAAATATATGACCTGAAAATATAAAATTTTATGAGAATATCTAGGAAAAACCGTCTGGACATTGGCCTAGGCAAATATTTGGTGATAAAGACCCTAAAAGCAAATGCAACAACAATGCAAAATAGACAAATTTAACTTAATTAAACTAAAAAGCTACATACCAAAAAAGTCACGAGTAAAAAGACAACATACAGAATAACAGAAAATGTATGCAAATTATGCCCATGGCTAAGGACTAATATCCAAGATCTGCCAGAAACTCAAACACCTCAACAAGAAAAGAAAGCCCATTCAAAACTAGGTAAGGAACATGAACTGACTTTTTTTTTCTTTTTTTTCAAAAGAAGACATACAAGCATCTGAGAAACATATGAAAAAATGCTCAACATTGCTAATCATCAGAGAAATGCAAATTAAAATCACAGTGAGATATCTTACACTAGTTAGAACGGCTAGTGTTAAAAAGTCAAAAACAACAGATACTGGCAAGGCTGCAGAGAAAACAAGAATGTTTATACATTGTTGCTGGGATTGTAAATTAGTTCAAAGTCCATAGAAAACAGTATGTCAATTGCTCAAAGATCTAAAGATAGAATTGCCATTTAACCCAACAATCTAATTACTGGGTATATACTCACAGGAAAAGAAATTGTTCTACCAAAAAGACACCCACACTCATATGTTAATCACAGCACTATTTTCAATAGCAAATACAAGAAATAAATTTAACAGTTCATCAATATTGACCGGACTAATCCGGAAACTGAAAATTAAATACTGCATGTTCTCACTTAGAAGTGGGAGCTAAACAATGGATAAACATGGACATTAAGATGAAAATAATAGACACTAGAGACTCCAAAATGAAAGAATAATGGGAGGGGATAAGTGTTGAAAATGACTTATCAGGTAAAATGTTCACTATTTGGTAATGGGTACACTAGAATCCCAGTCTCCACCAATATATTTGGGTAATGGATACATTAGAGTCCCAGTCCCCACCAATACATAATATACCAATATAACAAACATGCACACATATCTACTGAATCTAGAATAGAATAAAATGTTAAAAGATAAAATACGGAGGGGGAGGAGTAAGATGGCCGAATAGGAACAGCTCCAGTCTCCAACTCCCAGCGCCAGCGACACAGAAGACAGGTGATTTCTACATTTTCAACTGAGGTACTGGGTTTATCTCACTGGGGAGTACCTGACAATCGGTGCTGGTCAGCTGCTGCAGCCCAACCAGTGAGAGCTGAAGCAGGGTGAGGCATCACCTCACCTGGGAAGCACAAGGGGGAAGGGAATCCCTTTTCCTAGCCAGGGGAACTGAGACACACAATACCTGGAAATTGGGTAACTCCCACCCCAATAATGTGCTCTACCAAGGATCTTAGCAAACGGGCACACCAGGAGACTATATCCCACATCTGGCCGGGAGGGTGCCACGCCCACAGAGCCTCCCTCATTGCTAGCACAGCAGTCTGCGATCTGGCGGCAAGGCAGCAGCCAGGCTTGGGGAGGGGCGCCCGCCATTGATGAGGCTTAAGTAG
>NW_012108597.1:232231-232675 GCF_000951045.1 Mandrillus leucophaeus
CTGAATGGGCAAAAACTGGAAACATTCCCTTTGAAAACTGGCACAAGATAGGGATACCCTCTCTCACCACTCCTATTCAACATAGTGTTGGAAGTTCTGGCTAGGGCAATCAGGCAAGAGAAAGAAATCAAAGGTGTTCAGACAGGAAAAGAAGAAGTCAAATTGTCCCTGTTTGCAGATGACATGATTGTATATTAAGAAAACCCCAATGTCTCAGCCCAGAGTCTTCTTAAGCTGATAAGCAACTTCAGCAAAGTCTCAGAATACAAAATTAATGTGCAGAAATCACAAGCATTCTGATATACCAGTAACAGACAAACAGAAAGCCAAATCATGAAAGAACTTCCATTCACAATCGCTTTAAAGAGAATAAAATATCTAGGAATCCAACTTACAAGGGATGTAAAGGACCTCTTCAAGGAGAACTACAAACCACTGCTCAGT
>NW_012108597.1:235071-236615 GCF_000951045.1 Mandrillus leucophaeus
GTTATACCTGATGTAAATGACGAGTTGATGGGTGCTGACGAGCTGATGGGTGCAGCACAGCAACATGGCACAAGTATACATATGTAACAAAGCTGCACGTTATGCACATGTACCCTAGAACTTAAAGTATAATAATAATAAATAAGTAAATAAATAAATAAATAGGAAAAAAAATATACCCATGTAATAAATCTGCCATGTACTTACTGAATCAAAGGTAAAAGTTGAAATTACAAAAAATTCAGTTATTGTATTGTTCAGCTTCAAGATTTTTGTTGATTCTAATTTTTTTTTTCTTTTTAGTATTAAAATTAGGGATTTTTTAATACTTTAAGTTCTGGGACACATGTACAGAACGTGCAGGTTGGTTACATACATACACCAGTGCCATGGTGGTTTGCTGCATCCATCAACCTGTCATCTATATTAGGTATTTCTCCTAATGCTAACCCTTCCCTAGTCCTCTATCCCCTGACAGGCCCCAGTGTGTGATGTTTCCCTCCCTGTGTCTATGCGTTCTCACTGTTCAACTCCCACTTATGAGTGATAACATGCAGTGTTTGGTTTTCTGCTCTTGTGTTAGTTTCCTGAGAACGATGGTTTCCAGCTTCATCCATGTCCCTGAAAAGGAGATGAACTCATCCTTTTTTATGGCTGCATAGTATTCCATGGTGTATATGTGTCACATTTTCTTTATCCAGTCTATCATTGATGGGCATTTGGGTTGGTTCAAAGTCTTTGCTATTGTGAATAGTGCCACAATAAACATACCTGTGCATGTGTCTTTATAGTAGAATGATTTATAATCTTTGGGTATATAGCCAGTGATGGGATTGCTGGGTCAAATGGTATTTCTGGTTCTAGATCCTTGAAGAATTGCCATACTGTCTTCCACAATGGTTGAACTAATTTACATTCCCACCAACAGTGTAAAAGCATTTCCTATTTCTTCACATTCTCTCCAGCATCTGTTGTTTCCCGAGTTTTTAATAATTGCCATTCTAACTGTTGTGAGATGGTATATAATCTCCTAGTGTGTCATTTGCTGAGACCCTTGGTAAAGTGCAGTATTATGATGGGAGTTACCTGATTTTCCAGGTGTTGTTTTTCTGAGTTTCCCTTGGCTAGGTAAAGGAATTCCCTTCTCCCTTGTGCTTCCCAGTTGAGGCAATGCCTCACCCTGCTTCATCTCTCACTGGTTGGGCTGCACCTGCTGACCAGCACAGACTGTCCAATATGCCCCAGTGAGATGAACCCAGTACCTCAGTTGAAAATGCAGGAATCACCCATCTTCTGTGTCGCTCACGCTGGGAGCTGGAGGCTGGAGCTATTCCTACTCGGCCATCTTGGGTGCCCCCTCATTGATTGATTTGCATTTCTCTAATGACCGGTGATGATGAGGTTTATTTCATATATTTGTTGGCTGCAAAACTTTCTTTCTTTTTTTTTTGGAAATTTAAGTTCTTTATAGATTCTGGATATTAGCCCTTTTGTCAGATGGATAGATTGCAAAAATTTTCTCCCATTCTCTAGGTTGTCTGTTC
>NW_012108597.1:237146-237686 GCF_000951045.1 Mandrillus leucophaeus
AGATAAAACCACAAAGATGGGGAAAAAGCAGGGCAGAAAAGCTGGAAATTCAAAAAATAAGAGTGCATCACCCCCTGCAAAGGAACGCAGCTCATCGCCAGCAACGGATCAAAACTGGACGGAGAATGACTTTGATGAGATGAGAGAAGAAGGCTCCAGTCGATCAAACTTCTCAGAGCTAAAGGAGGAATTACGTACCCAGCACAAAGAAACTAAAAATCTTGAAAAAAACTGGAATAATTGATAACTAGAATAATTAATGCAGAGAAGGTCATAAATGAATGGACAGAGATGAAAACCATGTCACGCAAAATACGTGAAAAATGCACAAGCTTCAGTAACCGACTGGATCAACAGGAAGAAAGAGTATCAGCGATTGAGGATCAAATGAATGAAATGAAGAAACCTAAAGAAAAAACAAGAAAAAGAAATGAACAAAGCCTGCAAGAAGTATGGGATTATGTAAAAAGATCAAATCTACGTCTGATTCGGGTGCCTGAAAGTGAGGGGGAAAATGGAATCAAGTTGGAAAACACTCTT
>NW_012108597.1:237736-280897 GCF_000951045.1 Mandrillus leucophaeus
TTTTGTGCAGAAGCTCTTTAATTTAATTAGATCCCATTTGTCAATTTTGGCTTTTGTTGTCATTGCTTTTGATGTTTTAGTCATGAAGTCTTTGTCCATACCTATGTTCTGAAAGGTATTGCCTAGGTTTTCTTCTGGGGTTTTTATGGTTTTAGGTCTTAGGTTTAAGTCTTTAATACATCTTGAGTTGATTTTTGTATAAGGTGTAAGGAATGGGTTCAGTTTCAGTTTTCTGCATATGGCTAGCCAGTTTTCCCAACACCATTTATTAAATAGGGAATCCTTTCCCATTGCTTGTTTTTGTCAGGTTTGTCAAAGATCAGACAGTTGTAGATGTGTCATATTATTCTGAGGCCTCTGTTTTCTTCCATTGGTCTATATATTTGTTTTGGTACCATGGTACCAGTACCCTACTGTTTTGGTTACTGTAGCTTTGTAGTGTAGTTTGAAATCAGCTAGCATGATGCCTCCAGGTTTGTTCTTTTGGCTTAAGATTGTCTTGGCTATGCAGGCTCTTTCTTGGTTTTATACAAAATTTAAAGTAGTTTTTTTCTAATTCTGTGAAGTAAGTCAATGTTAGTTTGGTGGGGATAGCATTGAATCTACAACTTACTTTGTACAGTATGGTCATTTTCACGATATTGATTCTTTCTATCCATGAGCATGGAATGTTTTTCCATTTGTTTGTGTCTTCTCTTATTTCCTTGAGCAGTGGTTTGTAGTGCTGCTTAAAGAGATTCTTCATATCCCTTGTAAGTTGTATTCCTAGGTATTTTATTTTCTTAGTTTCAATTGTAAATGTGAGTTCACTCATTATTTGGCTCTCAGTTTGTCTATTATTGGTGTATGGGAATGCTTGTGATTGTCGCACATTGATTTTTTATTCTGAGACTTTGCTGAAGTTGCTTATCAGCTAAAGGAGATCTAGGGCTGAGATAATGGAGTTTTCTAAATATACAGTAATGTCATCTGCAAACAGAGACAATTTGACTTTCTCTCTTCCTATTTGAATACCCTTTATTTCTTTCTCTTGCCTGATTTTCCTGGCCAGAACTTTCAATACTATGTCCAATAGGAGTGGTGAGAGATGGAATCCTTATCTTGTGCTAGTTTTCAAAGGAAATGCTTCCAGTTTTTGCCCATTCAGTATGATATTGGCTGTCGGTTTGTCATAAATAGCTCTTATTAATTTTAGATACTTTCCATCAATACTTAGTTTATTGAGAGTTTTTAGCCTGAAGGGGTGTTGAATTTTGTCAAAGGCCTTTTCTGCATCTATTGAGATAATAATGTGGTATTTATCATTGGTTCTGTTTATGTGACGGATTGCGTTTATTGATTTGCATATGTTGAACCAGCCTTGCACCCCAGGGATGAAGCTTACTTGATCATGGTGGATAAGTTTTTGATATTTTACTGGATTTGGTTTGCCAGTATTTTATTGAGAATTTTTCCATCGATGTTCATCAACGATATTGGCCTGAAATTTTCTTTTTTGTGTGTGTGTCTCTGCCAGGTTTTGTTACCAGGATGATGCTGGCCTCATAAAATGAGTTAGGGAGGAGTCACTCTTTTTCTATTTTTTTGGAAATTTTCAGAATAAATGGTCATCTTTGTACATCCGGTAGAATTCGGCCGTGAATCCGTCTTGTCCTAGCCTTTGTTTATTTGTTTGTAGGCTATTAACTACTACCTCAATTTCAAGACTTCTTATTGGTTTATTCAAGGATTGGACTTCTTCCTGGTTTAGACTTGGGAGGGTGTATGTGTCCAGGAATTTATCCATTTCTTCTAGATTTTCTAGTTTATTTGCATAGAGGTGTTTATAGTATTCTCTGATGGTAGTTTGTATTTCTGTGGGATCAGTGGTAATATCCCCTTTATCATTTTTATTGCATCTATTTGATTCTTCTCTCTTTCTTTCTTTATTATTCTAGCTAGTGCTCTATTTAATTTGTTAATGTTTTCAAAAGAACCAGCTCCTTGATTCACTGATTTTTTGAAGGTTTTTTTGTGCCTCCATCACCTTCAGGTCTGCTATGATCTTAGTTATTTCTCGTCTTAATGCTAGCTTTTGAATTTGTTTGCTCTTGCTTCTCTAGTTCTTTTAATTGTGGTATTAGAGTATAGACTTTAGATCTTTCTTGCTTTCTCTTGTGGGCATTTAGTGCTATAAATTTCCCTCTAAACACTTCTTCAGCTGTGTCTCAGTGATTCTGGTATGTTGTCTCTTTGTTCTCATTGGTTACAAAGAACTTATTTATTTCTGCCTTCATTTCATTATTTACTGAGTAGTCATTCAGGAGGAGGTTGTACAGTTTCCATGTAGTTCTGTGGTTTTGAGTAAACATCTGTATGCTAAGTTCTAATTTGATTGCACTGTGGTCTGAGAGACTTTTTGTTATAATTTCCATTCTTTTGTATTTGCTGAGGAGTGTTTTACTTCCAGTTACGTGGTTTATTTTAGAATAAGTATGACGTTATGATGAGAAAAATGTATATTCTGTTGATTTGGGGTGGAGAGTTCTGTAGATGTCTGTTAAGACTGCTTGGTCCAGAGCTGATTTCAAGTCCTGAATATCCTTGTTAATTTTCTGTCTCCTTGATCTAATATTGAATGTGGGCTGTTAAAGTCTCCCAGTATTATTGTGTAGGAGTCTAAGTCTCTTTGTATGTCTCTAAGAACTTGCTTTATGAACCTGCATGTTCCTGTATTGGGTGCATATATATTTAGGATAGTTAGCTATCCTTGTTGCATTGATACCTTTATCATTACATAATGCCCTTCTTTGTCTCTTTTTATCTCCATTGGTCAAAAGTCTGTTTTATCAGAGAGTAGGATTGCAACCCCTGCTTTTTTTGTTTACCATTTGCTTGGTAAATATTCTTCCATCCCTTTATTTTGAACATATATGTGTCTTTGCATGTGAAATGGATCTCCTGAATACAGCACACCGATGGGTCTTGACTCTTTATCCAATTTGCCAGTCTGTGTCTTTTAATTGGGGCATTTAGCCCATTTATATTTAAGGTTAATATAATTAGGTGTGTATTTGATTCTGTCATTATGATGCTAGCTGGATATTTTGTCCTTTAGTTAATGCAGTTTCTTCATAGTGTCTATGGTCTTTACAATTTGCTATGTTTTTGCAGTTGCTGGTGCCAGTTGTTCCTTTCCATGTTTAGTGCTTCCTTCAGGAGCTCTTGTAATGCAGGCCTGGTGATGACAAAGTATCTCAGCATTTGCTTCTCTGTAAAGGATTTTATTTCCCCTTCGTTTATGAAGCTTAATTTGGCTGTATATGAAATTCTGGGTTGAAAATTCTTCCTTTAAGAACGTTGAATATTGACCCCCAGTCTCTTCTGGCTTGTCGGGTTTCTGCTGGGAGATCCACCGTTAGTCTGATGGGCTTCCCTTCATGAGTAAATCGACCTTTCTCTCTGACTGCCCTTAACATTTTTTCCTTCATTTCAACTTTGGTGAATCTGGTGATTATGTGTCTTGGGATTGCTCTTCTCAAGGAGTATCTGTGGTGTTCTCTGTATTTCCTGAATTTGAATGTTGACAAGTCTTGCTAGGTTGGGAAAGTTTTCCTGGATAATATCCAGAAGAGTGTTCTCCAACTTGGTTCCATTTTCCCCATCACTTTCAGGTACGGCAATGGAACATAGGTTTGGTTTTTTCACATAGTCCTATATTTCTTGAACCTTTTGTTCATTCCTTTTCATTTCTTTTTCTCTGATCTTGTCTTCATGCTTTATTTCATTAAGTTGATTTTCAATGTCTGATATCCTTTCTTCTGCTGTATCGATTCTGCTATAGAGACTTGTTTATGTTTCATGATGCTCTCACGGTGTTTTTCAGCTCTATCAGGTCATTTATGTTCTCTAAACTGGTTATTCTAGTTAGCAATTTGTCTAACCTTTTTTTCAAGGTTCTTTGCTTCCTTACATTGGGTTAGAACATGCTCCTTTAGCTCCAGGAGTTTGTTATTACTCACCTCCTGAAGGCTACTTCTGTCAATTCATCAAGTTCATTCTTAGCCCAGTTTTATTTCCTTGCTGGTGAGGAGTTGCGATGCTTTGGGAAAGGAGGTGTTCAGGTTTTTGCATTGTTTAACCTTTTTGAACTGGTTTCTCCCTATCTTCATGGATTTATCCACCTTTGGTCTTTGATGTTGATGACCTTTGATTGGGGTTTTTGTGTGGACGTCCTTTTTGTTGATGTTGATACTATCCACTTCTGTTTGCTAGTTTTATTCCTAACAGTCAGGCCCTTCTGCCACAGGTTTGCTGCAGTTTGTTGGAGGTCCACTCCAGACCCTCTGCTTGTGTTTCACCAGTAGAGGCTGCAGAACAGCAAAGATTGCTGCTGTTCCTTCTTCTGGAAGCTTCGTCTCAGAGGGGCACCCACCAGATGCCAGCCAGAACTCTCCTGTACGAGATGACTGCTGACCCCTGCTGGGAGGTATCTCCCAATCAGGAGGCAACCGGGTCAGGAACCCACTTGAGGAGGTGTTCTGTCTCTTAGCAGAGCTCAAGTGCTGTGCTGGGAGATCTGCTGCTCTCTTCAGAGCTGGCAGGCAGGAATGCTTGTCTACTGGAGCTGCTCCCACAGCCACCCCTTCCCACAGGTGCTCTGTCCCAGGGAGATGGGAGTTTTTTCTATAAGCCCCTGACTGGGGCTGCTGCCTTTCTTTCAGAGATGCCCTGTCCAAAGAGGAGAAATCTAGAGAGGCAGTCTGGATACAGCAACTTTGCCAAGTTGCGGTGGGCTCTGCTGAGTTTGAACTTCCTGGCGTCTTTGTTTATGCTGTGAAGGGAAAACTGCCTACTCAAGCTTCAGTAATGACGGACATCCCTCCGCCCACCAAGTTGAAGTGTCCCAGGTCGACTTCAGACTGCTGCACTGGCAGTGAGAATTTCAAGCCAGTGGATCTTAGCTTGCTTGGCTCTGTAAGGGTGGGATCCACTGAGTTAGACCACTTGGCTCCCTGGCTTCAGCCACCTTTCCAGGGGAGTGAACGGTTCTGCCTTACTTGCATTCAAGGTGCCACGGGGGTTTGAAAATAAACTCCTGAAGCTAGATCGGGGTCTCCCCGGTTTTGAGTTGGAAACACAGGGCCTGGTAGTGTACTCAACAGAGGGAATCTCCTGTTCTGCGGGTTGTGAAGGCCGTGGAAAAAGCATAGTATCTGGGTTGGAATGCACTGTTCCTTACAGCACAGTCTCTCACAGCATCCCTTGTCTAGAGGAGGAAATTCTCCAAACTTTTGTGCTTCCCAGGTGAGGTGATGCCCCATCCTGCTTCTGCTCACCCTCCGTGGGCTGAACTCACTGTCTAACCAGTCCCAATGAAATAAACCATGTACCTTAGTTGGAAATACAGAAATCACCTGCCTTCTGCATTGATCTCGCTGGGAACTGCAGACTGGAGCTGTTCCTATTTGGCCATCTTGCCAGCTGCCTGCTTGGTTCTTTCATATATATATATTTTTTTATCTCTTTCTTGAGCTTTTCATTTTATTAAACTTAAGAACTTCTTTAGTTTAATTAGATCCTGTTTGTTAATTTTTGCTTTTGTTGCAATTGCTCTTAGTGTCTTTGTCATAAAATTTTTGCTCATGCCTATGTCCTGAATACTTTGCCTATGTTGTCTTCCAGAGGTTTTATAGTTTTAGGCTTTACATTTAAGTATTTAATCAATCTTGAGTTAATTTTGTTATATGGTGTAAGGAAGGGGTCCAAATTCAATCTTTTGCATATGGCTAGCCAGTTGTCTCAACACCATTTGTTGAATAGAAGATCCTTTCCCCATTGCTTGATTTTCTCAGCTTTGTTGAAGATCGGATGGTTGTAGGTGTACAGTCTTATTTCTGGGATTTCTATTCTTATCATTTGGTCCATGTGTCTGTTTTTTGTTACAGTACCATGCTGTTTGGGTTACTATAGCCCTGTAGTATAGTTTGAAGTTTGGTAGTGTGATGCCTCCAACTTTAATCTTTTTGCTTAGGATTGCCTTGGCTACTCAGGTTCCTTTTTGGTTTCACATGAATTTTAAAATAGTTTTTGTTTTCTAGCTCTCTGAAGAATATTAATTGTGGTTTAATAGGCATAGAATTGAAACTGTAAATTTCTTTGGGAAGTATGTCCATTTTAACAGTATTGATTATTTCTCTTCATGAGCTTGGAATGTTTATCCATTTGTTTGTGTCATTTCTGCTTTCTTTCTTTCTTTTTTTTTTTTTTTTTTGAACAGTGGTTTTCAATTCTCCTTATAGAGATCTTTTACCTCCATAGTTACTTGCATTTCTAGATATTTTATTCTTTTTGTGGCAGTTGTGAATGGGAGTTTGTTCCTGATTTGGCTGTCAGCTTGACTCCGTTGGTGTATAGGAATGCTAGTAATTTTTGCACATTGATTTTCTATCCTGAGTCTTTGCTGAAGTTGTTTTTCAGCTTATGAAGCTTTTTGGCTGAGACTATGGAGTTTTCTAGATAGAGGATTATGTTATCTGCAGATAGGGATAGCTTGACTTTCTCTCTTCCTATTTGAATGTCCTTATTCTCCTCATCTTGCCTGATTGTCCTGGATGGAACTTCCAATAGTATGTTGTATAGGAGTGTTGACAGACGGCATCTTTGTCTTGTGACTCTTTTCAAGGGGAATGCTTCTGAATTTTGTCCATTCAGTATGATGTTGGCTGTGGGTGTGTCATGGACAGCTCTTATTATTTTGAGGTATGTTCCTTCATTACCTAGTTTATTGAGGGTTTTTAACAGGAGTGTATGTTGAGTTTTATCAAAAGTCTTTTCTGTATCTATTGAGATTATCATGTGGTTTTTGTCTTTAGTTTTCTATATGTGATGAACCACATTTATTGATTTGCCTATGTTGAATGAACCTTGCATACCATCACTAAAGCTTACTTGACCATGGTCTATTAGTTTTATAATGTGCTGCTGGATTCAGTTTTTATTTCTTTGGGGTCAGAGGTAGTATCCCCCTTATCATTTCTTACGGTGTTTATTAGAATCTTCTCTTCTCCATTAGTCTAGCCAGTGGTCTATTTTATTAATTTTTCCAAAGAGCCACCTCTTGAATTTACTGATCTTTTGAATATTTTTTTTGTGTGTGTCTCTATATCTTTCAGTTCAGCTCTTATTATTGTTATTTCTTCTCTTCTGCTAACTTTGGGATTTGTTTGCTTTTGGTCCTCTAGTTCTTTTAGTTGTAATGTCTGGGTGTTAACTGAAGATCTTTCTAAGTTTTTAATGTGGGGATTTAGTGCTATAAATTTTCCTCTTAACACTACCTTTCCTGTGCATTACATTGTTTATCTGAGTTCTCCTGTTGCTTGCTGAAATTCTTTAGAACATTTATTATAAAATTTTTGGTCAACAATTCATGAATCACCAGTACTTTAGACTTGAATGCTGATAGCCTTGCAAAGTTGCCTGCACATTTTTAGAAGCAATCACCTTTCCTGGGCTTTGTGGACTGACATCAGTAAGGAAACACCTTTGGGAGATGGCACACTGGAGATTGCTGTAGCATCAAGTCTAGAGGTGCTGGACACTAAGAATGGGTATCTGCAGTGGTTCCAGGTGAAAGGAAAGGCAGTGTCTTTTTGGTTTGGGCATATGGGGTCAGTGATATTGGCAACTGCAGAATTTTTGGTGATTAAAGATGCAGAAAGACCACAGTGGCTTCAAAGAATGTTGGAGTCCTTAACAGCACCTCCAACTCTAGTGGCAACTGACTAGAGGAGGCAGCAGTGGAGGCCAGATCTATTGGTATGCACATGCTCAGGTGTGGGAGCTAGTTGCAAGTATGTATATGGTGACGAGGTCCAATTGCAGGCATATGTATAATGGAGAAGACAGGGACTAAAGACACAGGCCAGAGTGACTAGAGAGCTACACAAGATATTGTGGATTGGTGGTGTGCACTTCCATGGCTACAAGTGTAGAGGCTAGTGATGCAAGGGCACAGTTGCAGATGTCAACTGCGGGTCAGCAACTGGGGTCAGGATAGCAGTTTGTACCTGAATATCTGCAGGAAATGAGCAGGTGACGTGTACACATGCAGCTTCAGGAACAGCTATTTCTGCAAGCATGACAGTGAGGGCAGGAAAGGGGTAATGGGACTGATAGCACACATGCATACAGCTGCAGAGACCAACTGAATGCATGTGCAGGATGTGGGGGCAGAGATGGTGGTCAAGTAGCAGTGTACATTTGTGTACAGTTGCAGAAACTGGAGTTGGTGAAGTGCATGTGGGTGCCTGCAAGGGTGTGGCTTCAGTGGCCAGGAGCACAGGAGTTGGGGGCAATTGCCTGTGTACATGCAACTAAAGAGGCCAGGGCTGGCATTGTACATGAGCCCAGCTGTAGGTATTAGCCGTGGGTTCAGGCACAGCACTGGGAGTTAGGGTTTATGGCAGGGGCTCAGGGCTATTTGTATGTACAGGTTTGGTGGCTGCACTGGGATTCTGAGCTTAGGCAGCCATAATGACAGCAGCCAGGGTGCTTCTAGAGAAAGAGGAGGGAAAGGTTGTCGGCTCAGGTACCTAAAAACTGTGAAGGTGAAAAACTGAGGCCACCATAGTTTTTCCTGTGCAGAGTAGGCTATGATGGACCACTATTGGGGGAAAACTGCACCCCCAATATTTATCGTGGTTTCTTTTCTATTTCCCTAAGCATCTCGACTGGTTTGAGAAAGAAAGGGAAAGAGTACAAGAGAGAGAAATTGTAAAACTGGGTGTCCGTGGGAGACATCACACATTGGCAAGTTCTGTGATGGTCCCCGAGCCATAAAACCAGCAAGTTTTTATTAGTGATTTTCAAAAGGGGAGGGAGTGCATGAATAGGGTGTGGGTCACAGAGATCACACACTTCACAAGGTAGTAAAATATCACAAAGCAAATGAAGGCAGGGCAAGATTACGGGGCCACTGAATGGGGTGAAATTAAAATTGCTAATGAAGTTTCTGGCATAAACTGTCATTGATAACATCTTATCAGAAAACAGGGTTTGAGAGCAGACAATCTGTCTGACCAAAATTTATTAGGTGGGAATTTCCTCATCCTAATAAGCCTGGGAGTGCTAGAGGAGACCAGGGCTTCTTTCATCCCTTCGGCTTCGACTGTAAAAGGCAGCTGCCTTAAGGGGGCCATCTATAGCCCTACCCTCAGGGGGCATTCTCTTTCTCAGGGATGTTCCTTGCTGAGAAAAAGAATTCAGCGACATTTCTCCTATTTGCGTTTGAGAGAAGAGAAATATGGCTCTGTTCTGTCCGGCTTACCAGCAATCAGAAGTCTTTATTTATTTATTTATTTATTTATTTATTTATTTTTATTTATTTTTTTAAAAATTTTTTTTATTATTATTATACTTTAAGTTCTAGGGTACATGTGCATAACGTGCAGGTTTGTTACATATGTATACTTGTGCCATATTGCTGTGCTGCACCCATCAACTCGTCAGCACCCATCAACTCGTCATTTACATCAGGTATAACTCCCAATGCATTCCCTCCCCACTGCTCCTTCCCCATGATATCTCTCTTGTTCCCTGAACATTGCTGTTATCCTGTTCTTTTTTCAAGATGCCCAGATTTCATATTTTTCAAACACACACGCTCTACAAAAAATTTGTGCAGTTAACGCAATCATCACAGGGTCCTGAGGCGGCATATATCCTCCTCAGTTTATGAAGATGATAGGATTAGGAGATTGAAGTAAAGACAGGCATAGGAAATCACAAGGGTGATTGAGGAAGAGATAAGTGTCCATGAAATCTTCACAATTTATGTTCAGAGATGGCAGTAAAGACAGGCATAAGAAATTATAAAAGTATTTATTTGGAGAACTAATAAATGTCTGTGAAATCTTCACAATTTATGTTCTTATGCTGCAGTTTCAATCGGTCCCTCCGATTGGGGTCCCTGACTTCCCACAACTGACCACAATACCTCTTTCAGCTTGGCTGATATTACAACCCCACCCTTCTTAGTTCCTAGTCATCCCCAGGTGTCTCATCTATGCCAGCCTGCCCAGAGGTCTGAGTGGGGTGAAACTGAAGCTAGTTGTATTAGTCTGTACTCATGCTGCTAATAAATATATACCTGAAACTGGATAATTTATAAAGAAAAAGAGGTTTAATAGACTCACAGTTCCACATGGCTGGAGAAGCCTCACAATCATGGTGGAAGGCAAAGGAGGAGCAAAGGCATGTCTTACATGATGGCAGGCAAGAGTGTGTGCAAGGGAACTGCCTTTTATAAAACCAGATCTCATAAGAACCAAAGCCTTTTACTTTTGCAGCTGGGAAGTGGTTAGCCTTGGGCAAGCTCTCAGCCCTGCTTGTTCATAACCTGGAAATACACTCAGTGCTGTTAGGGGGTGCATGGTGAGAGTGAAACAAGTCTTTCAGATTTCAAGGTTGCTAGGTGAGGCCTACGACTGCCGGCTCTTTCCCAATTCCCTGACAACCTGCAGGACTCAGCAGTGGTACAGTTGAGGCACACCACAATACTTCTAATTACGTAAATCCATTGACCTGGGAACTTCACCCCCATCCTCCACAGCAACCACAACAAGACCTGCCCAAAGAGAGTCTGAGCGCAGACATGCCTAGCCCTGCCCTCAACTAATGGCCCTTTCCTCCTCAACCTAGTATCTAAACAAAAAGGGCATATACCCTTGGGAGTTCTAGGGTCCTGCCCATCACTAATTCCCCTCCATACTACCACAGCTGATGTTCTCTGGAAAGTGCCACCTACTGGCAGGAGGTCAACCTGCACAAAAATAGATCATATAACCACCAAAACTAAGAACCCTCACAGAGTCCATTTCAACTCCTTTCCACCTCCACCAGAACAGGTGCTGGTATCCATGGCTGAGAGACTTATAGTCAATTCACATTACAGAACTCTGTGCAGACAACCCCCAGTAGCAGTCCCGAGCCTAGTAGACTTGCTGAGTGGCTGAACCCAGAAGAGAGATAACAATTATTACAGCTCAGCTCTCTCCGAAAGCCATATCCATAAGAAAAGGGGGAGAGTACTACATCAAGGGAACACCCAGTGGGACAAAAGAATCTCAACAACAGCCTTCAACATTAGATCTTCCCTCTAAAAGAGTCTACCCAAATGAGAAGAAAACAGAAAACCAACTCTGGTAATATGACAAAACAAGGTTCTTTACCACTCTCCAAAAAATCACTCTAGCTCACCAGCAATGGATTCAAACCAAGAAGAAATTTGTGATTTACCTGAGAAAGAATTCAGGTGGCTAGTTATCAATTTAATCAAGAAAGACAAAGCCCAATGCAAATAAATTAAAAAAAAATACAAGAAATGAAGGAAGAAATATTCAAAAAAATAGGTAGCATAAATAAAAAACAATCAAAACTTCAGGAAACATTAAACACACTTGTAGAAATGCAAAATGCTACAGAAAGTCTCAGCAATAGAATTGAATAAGTAGAAGAAAAAAAAATTCATAGTTCAAAGAGAAGGTTTTCAAATTAACTCTATTCAACAAAGACAAAGAAACAATAATAAGAGAATACAAACGAAGCCTCCAAGGAATCTGGGATTATGTTAAATGACCAAACCTAAGGATAATAAGTGTTCCTGAGAAAGAAGAGAAATCTAAATGTTTGGAAAACATATTTGGAGGAATAATTGAGAAAAACTTTCACAGCCTTGCTACAGACCTAGACATCCAAATACAAGAAGCACAAAGAATGCCTTGGAAATTCAGTACAAAAAGATTGCCTATGCACACTGACATCAGATTATCTAGAATTAAAATGAAGGAAAGAATCTTAAGAGCTGTAAGACAAAAGTACCAGCTAGCCTATAAAGGAAAACTTATCAGATTAATAACAGATTTCTCATCAGAAACCCTACAAGCTAGAAAGGGATTGGGGTCCTATTTTCAGCCTCCTAAAACAAAACAATTATCAGCCAATAATTTTGTATCCAGTGAAACTAAGCATCATATATGAAGGAAAAAATAGTCTTTTTCAGACAAACAACGCTGAGAGAATTGGCTACTGCCAAGTCACCACTATAAGAACTGCTAAAAGGACCCCTAAATCTTGAAACAAATTTGGGAAACACATCAAAACACAACCTCTCTAAAGCATAAATCTCACAGGACCTGTAAAACAGATATATAATTTAAATTCAAAAACAAAGAATCAAGGCACACAGTAAAAAATAGCATGATGAATGAAATTGTACCTCCCATCTCAATACTAAATTTGAATGTAAATAACCTATATACTCCACTTAAAAGACAGAGAACTGAGGAATGGATAAGAATTCACCAACCAATGATCTGCTGCCTTAAAGAAACTCACATAACACTTAAAAACTCACATAAACTTGAAGTAAAGAGGTGGAAAAAGGCATTTTATGTAAATGGACACCAAAAGTGAGCAGAAGTAGCTATGCTTTTATCAGACAAAAAAAAAAAAAACCGTAAAACAGCAGAAGTTAAAAAAGACAAAGAGGGGCATTACATATGGTAAAAAGCCTTGCCCAACTGAAAACTATCACAATCCAAAACATATATGCACCTAACACTGGAGCTCCCAGATTTATAAAACATGTACTAATAGAACTAAGAAATGAGATAGAAAGCAACACAATAATACTGGAGAATTTCAATACTCCACTGACAGCACAAGACAGGTCATCAAGACAGAAAGTCAATAAAAAAACAATGGATTTAAACTATGCCTTGGAACAAATGGACTTTACAGACATATACAGAACATTCCATCCAACAATTGCAGAATACATATTCTGTTCAACAGTGCATGGCTCTTTCTCCACGACAAACCATATGATAGGCCACAAAACAGGCCTCAATAAATTTAACAAAATTAAAATGATATCAAACTCTCTTTCAGACCACAGTGGAAGAAAACTGGAAATCAACTCCAAAATAAACCTTCAAAACCATGCAAATACATGAAAATTAGATAACCTGTTCCTGAATGATCATTGGGTCAGAAACAAAATCAAGATGGAAATTAGAAAATTCCTCGAACTGAATGACAGTAGTGACACAACCTATCAAAACTTCTGGGATACAGCAAAGGTGGTGCTAAGAGGAACGTTTATAACCCTGAACACCTATATCAAAAATATTGAAAGAGTACAAACTGACATTCTAAGGTCACACATAAGGAAGCTAGAGAAACAAGAACAACAAACCAAACCGAAACCCAGCAGAAGTAAAGTAATAAACAAAATCAAAGCAGAACTAAATGAAATTGAAAAAAAAAATACAAAAGATGAATGAATCAAAAAGCTGGTTCTTTGAAAAGATAAATAAAATTGATAGACCATTAACAAAATTAACCAAGAAAAGAAGAGAGAAAATCCAAATAACTATTAAGAAATTAAGTGGGAGATATTACAACTCATACCAAAGAAATACACAAGATCATTCAAGGCTACTATAATCACATTTATGTGCATAAACTAGAAAATCTAAGAGAGATGGAAAAATTCCTGAACAAATACAACTCTCCTAGCTTAAATCAGAAAGAATTAGATACCTTGAAGAGATAAACAACAAGCTGTGATATTGAAATAGTAATTTAACAATTAGAAACAAAAGAATCTCTAGGACCAGATGGATTTACAGCAGAATTCTACCAGATATTCAAAGAAGAATTTGTACCAACCCTATTGACACTATTTGACAAGACAGAGAAAGAAGGAACCCTCCCTAATTCATTCTACGAAGCCAGCATCACCCTAATACCAAAACCAGGAAAGGAAATAACCAAAAAATGCAAAACACAGACTGGTATCCCTGACGAACATAGATGATAAAATCCTTAACAAATTCTAGCTAACAGAATCCAACAACATACCAAAAAGATAATTCACCATAATCAAGTGGGTTTTATACTAGGGATGCAGGGATGGTTTAATATATGCAGGGCAATAAATGTGATGCATCACATAAACAAAATTAAAAGACAAAAATGACATGATCATCTCAACAGATGAAGAATAAGCTTGATAAAATCCAGCAACCCTTTATGATTAAAACTCTCCGCAAACTTAGCAAACAATTGACATACCTTAATGTAATAAAAGCCAACTATGACAAACCCACAGCCAACATAATACTGAGTGGAAAAAAGTTGAAAGTATTTCCTCTGAGAACTGGAACAAGACAAGGATGCCCACACTCACCATTCCTCTTCAACATAATACTGAATGTTCTAGCCAAAGCAATCAGACAAGAGAAAGAAATAAAGGGCACCAAAGTCAATACAGAGTAAATCAAACTGCAACTCCTTGCTGATGATATAATTGTTTACCTTGAAACCCCTAAAGACTCCTCTGGAAAGCTACTAGAACTGATAAAAGAATTAAGCAAAGTTTCTGGATACAGGATTAATGTACAGAAATCAGTAGCTCTTCTATACACCAACAGCAAACAAGCAGAGAATCAAATCAAGAATTCAACCCCTTTTACAATAGCTGCAGAACACAAAATACATAGGAATATAACTAACCAAGGAGACAAAATACCCCTACAAGGAAAACTATAAAATTCTGCTGAAAGAAATCATAAACAACGCAAAAAAATTGGAAACACATCCCATGCTCATGGATGGGTGGAATCAATATTGTAAAAATGACCATACTGCCAAAAGGAGTATACAAATTCAATGTGATCTCCATTAACATATAACCATCATTCTTTCAGAATTAGAAAAAAAAAAAAAAACTCTAAAATTCATATGGAACCAAGAAAGAGCCTGCATAGCCAAAGCAAGATGAAGCAAAAAGAACAAATCTGAAGGCATCACACCACCTGATTTCAAACTTTATTATAAGGCCATAGTCACCCAACAGCATCATACTGGTAAAAAATAAGCACATAGACAAATTGGACTACATAGAGAACCAAAAAATATACCCAAATACTTATAGCCAACTGATCTTTGACAAAGCAAGCAAAAAGATGTAGCCACATGCAGAAGATTGAAACTGGATCCTCATCTTTTACCTTATACAAAAAGCAACTCAAGATGAACTAAGGACTTAAATCTAAGACTTGAAACTATAAAAATTCTAGAAGTTAATATTGCAAAAACCCTTCTAGACGTTGGCTTAGGCAAGGATTTCATGACCAAGAACCCAAAAGCAAATGCAATAAAAAACAAATATAAATAACTAGGACTTAATTAAATTACAGAGCTTTTGCATGGCAAAAGGAACAGTTGGCAGAGTCAACAGACAACCTACAGAGTAGGAGATAATATTCACAATCTATACATATGACAAAGGACTAATATCCACGATCTACAATGAACTCAAATAAATCAGCAAGAAAAAAAAAATACTATCAGAAAGTGGGCTAAAGACATGAATAGACAATTCTCAAAAGAAGATATAAAGATGTCCAACAAACATTTAAAAAAGTCCAACATCACTAATGATGGGGGAAATGTAAATCAAAACCACAATGCAAAACCACCTTACTCCTGCAAGAATGGCCATAATCAAAAAATCAAAAAAAAAAAAAAAAAAAAAAACCAGTAGATATTGGCATGGATGTGGTTGTTGGGGAACACTGCTATATTGCTGGTGGGAATGTAAACTGGTACAACCACTATGAAAAACAGCATAGCAATTTCATAAATAACTAAAAGTAGGACTACCATATGATCCACCAATCCCACTACTGGACGTCTACCCAGAGGGAAAGAAGTTATTATACGAAAAAGATACTTGCACATACATGTTTACAGCAGCAAAATTTTCAATGGCAAAATCGTGTAACCAACACAAAAGCCTATCAATTGATGAGTGGATAAAACAACTGTTTTTTTAAAATCCATAAGTGGATTAAAAAACTTGTTGATTGATGGACATTTGTGTTGGTTGCACTATCTATCTATCTATCTATCTATCTATCTATCTATCTATCTATCTATCTATCTATCTATCTATCTGATGGAATACTACTCAGTCATACAAAGGAATGAACTAATAGCATTTGCAGCGACCTGGATGAGATTGGAGATTATTATTCTAAGTGAGGTAACTCAGGAATGGAAAACCAAACATTGTATGTTCTCACTGATTTGTGGGAGCTAAACTATAAGGATGCCAAGGCATAAGAATGATGCAATGGACTGTAGGGACTTGGGGGGAAAGGTAGGAGAGAGGTGAGAGATAAAAAACTACAAATAAAGTGCAGTGTGTACTGCTCGGCTGATGGGTGCACCAAAATCTCAAAAATCACCACTAAAGAACTTACTCATGTAATCAAACACCATCTGTGTCCAAATAACCTATGGAAAATTTTTAAAAAATGAAAATACAATCAATTACAAGAAAAAAATAAAAAGTAAATTAAAAATAAAAGAAAAAATTGAGTTAAAAATTACTGGGAGTTACCATTATAACATGTGATTGAGACTACTGAAAATACATTTACATGTGAGGTGTGTAAGAACAGTAAAATGTGTTTTTTATTAAAATGTTATAAGAAGTTATAAAAATGTAAATTTTTGCCTATAGTTGAAGGATTGTTTTAAACTAGATAAAATAAAGCTGAGGGTTCAAACAAGTGATGGAAAGATTGAGGAAATTAATCTTGCAAAATACGTTCTCTTTGTGAACATATTGACTAAATTCAAAAGGGTAACATTTGGTTTTTCTGTAAATTAATCATTGAAGTAAAAGAACAACAAGACTTTCTTAAGGTGCTAATCTGCTTTTGACAAAATTTGTAAAAGCTTATACAATATTTCTGCTTCTTTAAATTTGAGTCATCATTTTGGCAAAATAAATAACTTGTGGTAATATGGAATTCTATTTCATAACATCAAGTGCTTTAAATATAATTAACAGACTTTCCAAAATCAAACTTCAGTTGCAAAATTGTCTTTTCTGACCACTGGCTTTTTGGATACTTCAGAGGGCCCCTGAAACATTCAGAAAAGTGAGGTAGACAGGATTATTTGATATGCTTAGGTACATGAAATTGCCAAAATAACGTTCAAATTTCTTTAGGTTATATTTTGGTGAATATTAATATATGTTCCAAAATTGTATGGGATTTCCACAATTCTAATGTCTAAGTATAAGCTACAAGTTATAATTAAGGTTGCTATGTGAAGTTATTGTAAACCACAGACATAACCAAACTTCTTTGTCAATCATATTTCTAACTGTATCTACCCTGGACATTTTTCTATGCACATACAATTGTTTTGTTTTATTTCTTTTCAAAAGATATTTTATAATGAACTACAAAACTTTAACAGGTGCTCTCAAATACAGGTTTCTGATAACTTTGGAAATTGTAACATTGAAATAAAGAAAAAATGTACAGGACTCATAAAGAACTAAAGTGTTCACAAATATCAAGCAAAAAAGGAGCTAACTAGATGTACTGAACTCAGGAAACTGAAGCAGTGTTTTTGACTTTTGCTTGGAATATTGCTGATCCTTGTTTTGTTTTTCAGAGTAAAGGAAACTTATTTTAAACTATTTACAGTTTTAAATGATTGAGTAACATATACTCCTGTGATCAAGATTTGGAGCATGTTTGTTTCTCTCTGCCTGGTTCTTCCAGAATTTGGAAACTATCTGTGAGTATTACTAACTCATGGCAATATACTTGTTTGTATCAGTGTAATAAGAAAACATTTTTATTTTGCAACAGGACACAACTGGAAAAAACTGGTTATTTTACCAAGGCTTTAACTGGAAGTGTATGCTTCCCTTTAAGGAGTCAATCTCAACTTGCAAAGCCAATAAAAGCCTTGTGGAGGATCTGGCCTTATATCCTTGTTTATGTGGTCCTTGTACAGCATTTCTGATCTGTGGTCAGTAAGGAATGTCACTTTCTTACAGTACCAGGAGCTCCAGGTTTATCTTGAGACCTTAAGAAAAGGGGATCACCAAACTCAGAGGTATTCGAAGTTACAAACCCATGACTGGGCTCAGCTTTAAAAGGTCTTATCTGAGATTCCTTGTGAAACAGACTTCCATCAAAGCCAATCCAAAAGGCCTATGTAGAAGTAATTATTCCTGCTGCACTTTAAGCAAATAGGCCAAGTATAAGACTATAAAGTCTATTTTGCAAACAATTCAGTCCTATCATGATTTGTTTTATTTAACAAAAATGAGGACTGTCAAGAGAGAAATCATGTTTTAAAACATATTTGTCATTAAATTATAAACTCACTAGTTCTTTTTTAAAATTTTTGCCTACATTTTAGATTAACCCTGCTTGTTCCTGTAAACCAACCAGCAATCTCTGGCTGCAGCTCAGAAAGGAAAAAAGGGATGGATATTGTATGAATCTGGATCGATATTCTAGTTCTAAGCAATTATTCTGCAAATCCTGCTAGGTGATGGGAATAAAGAGGTTGCCCATCACCTGAAGGTTTCCTTTTTGGGAAAGTAAGACCAAGAGAGCTAACCAAAGCCAAGCACCATGCACCCAAATCCTAGCAAGCATAATTACAGCTATTAGTTATCTGGTGTGTCACAAGACATCTTTTTCTCTCCTTTGTTGCAGGAGGAATCAGTTGCACAGTTTTATCTTAGTATTCAGTTTATGATAAGGAGTTCATGCAACATTCCCTGAGACATTGTTGTCCCAAACTCAATTCCAAGCTTTGGATCAAAGCTCTAGGAAATAAAACTCGATATAAGGGACATCTGGAGGCAGATGACAACAGAGATTAAAAGGCATAGTGCCAGTAAGCATGGCTAATTCCTGCCAATCAAGCCAAGCCCACGCTTCCAATTTCATGGGTAGAGGTCATGCTGGTATCCATGGGATAAATGAGGTCTAGAGATTTCAAGGCTACTGACAGCAGGGGACATAGGGTGTACATGGGTAAGAGTGGACAATTCCCATCCCTTGGTGCATGCCACTTTGATGCCTATGGCAGCACCTGCCAAGGTCGCCAAGACTTGAGGATGCAAAGACGGAAGTGGGAAAAAGGATGTTCTTCCTTCTCTCCCCCATGTACCCTGAGTATCTGCTAGGAAGAAAAGGGAACCAGAGATGCCTGCTCTCCTCTTTCTAGATGGGTAGCCTTTCATCTTCACTCTATACCTCTTTCAAATACATCCTGAACCCCTGGGACTCCTTTGAAAAGCACCCAGTATTTTCTTTTTCCTGGTTGGTTCTGTTTACAAATTATCTAATTGTGTCTCCATACTATAGGACACTCCCCTCAGATGTGTCCTCCAAACTGGAAAGAGTTAATTTCCCAAACCTTAAACTGGTTGGCTTAGGGTTGGACTTAGGGGAAGGGAAGCCAAAAGCCCAAAATGCTGGCAAAAGAATAAAGAGTTTCTTTCTTTCTTTCTTTTTTTTTTTTTTTAAGCCAATTGGACTTTTAGCCTCCCTCTCCATATGTAAACTGATAAATGGCTTCGGGATTTTCTTTTTTCTCTTTTTTTTTTTTTTTTTTTTTTTTTTGAGACGGAGTCTTGCTCTGCCACCAGGCTGGAGTGCAGTGGCATGATCTCGGCTCCCTTCAACCTCCACCTCCTGGGTTCAAGCGATACTCCTGCCTCAGTCTCCGGAGTACCTGGGACTACAGGTGTGCACCACCATACCCAGCTAATTTTTGTATTTTTAGTAGATACAGGGTTTCACCATGTTGGCCAGGATGATCTCGATCTCTTCTCCTCGTGATCCACCAGCCTCAGCTTCCCAAAGTGCTGGGATTACAGGTGTGAGCCACCGCACTCTGCCACCTTGGGATTTTTTAGCTGTTCTTACTTCTCTTTTGTTTTATTTTGATACCTGTGTTTTAACAACCCAGATTGTCTGTTCTTGCCTTTAGGCCATCAGACTACAGTCATGCAACTGGAGCCTCGAACAATGCCCTCTTCTGGTGGGAACTCTTAGATCTCTGAGGGAGCTCTGACTGCCATTTTCCCCAAAACAGTGCCCCCTGTCAGCAGGAAGCAGTTAAGATCAGTCTTCATCCTTATCCTTATTCTAATGATGACTCTGGGTCATCTAGCCATAATGGTGTCAATGGTTGGATGTCCAGAGCAAGTGATGCCAATGACTAATGGGTAGTGATATGATTTTGCTCTGCCCCCACCGAAATCTCATGTTGAAATGTAATCCCCAGTGTTGGGGGAAAGACTTGGTTGTAGGCGATTAGATCATAGAGGTGGATTTCTCTCTTTCTGTTTTTGTGATAGTGAGTTGGTTCTCATGAAATGTGGTTGTTTAAAAGTTTGTGGCACACATTCTCTCTCCTCTCACCATGTGAGGGCATGCTTGCTTCACTTCACATTTCCTCCATGATTGTATGTCTCCCGAGGCCTCCTTATCCATGCATCCTGTATAGCCTGTGGAACTGTGAGTCAATTAAATCTCTTTTCTTTATAAATTATCCAGTCTTACATAGTTTTTTATAGCAGTGTGAGAAAGCACTAGTACAGACAATTGGTACCAGATAAGAGGGCATTGCTCTTAAGATCCCTGAAAATGTGGAAGCAACTTTGAAACTGGGTAATGGGCAGAGGTTGAAAAAGTTTGGAGAGCTCAGAAGAAGAGAGAAGAATGAGGAAATATTTGGAACTTCCTGGATATTTCTTGAATGGTTGTGACAAAAATGCTCATAGTGATATGGGCACTGAAGTCCAGGATGAGGAGGTTTTAGATAGAGATAAGAAACTTATTGGGAAGTGGTGTAAAGGTCACAGTTGCTATTCTTTAACAAAGAGACTGCAGGCATTGTGCCCCTGCTCTAGAGATCTGTGGAACTTTGAACTTGAGAGAGATTATTTAGAATATCCGGTGGAAGAAATATCTAAGCAGCAGAGCATTCATATGTGGCCTGGCTACTTCTAAAAGCCTAACTCATTTGCACAAACAGAGAAATAACCTGAAACTAGAAATTATATTTAAAATGGAAGTAGAGACCCACAATGATGGCTCACACCTATAATCCCAGCACTTTGGGAGGCCGAGACAGGTGGATCACTTGAAGTCAAGAGTTTGAGACCAGCCTGGCCAACATGGTGAAAACCCATCACTTCTAAAAATTAAAAAAAAAAAATAATAATAACTGGGAGTGGTGGTGCACACCTGTCATCCTAGCTACTCAGGAGGTGGAGATACTAGAATCACTTGAACACTGGCGGCAGAAATTGCAGTGAACCGAGATTGTGCCACTCCACTCCAGTCTGGGCAGTGAGACTCTGTCTCTAAAATAAATAAATAAATAAATGAAAGTGAAGCAGAACTTAAAACTTTGGAAATTGTATGTCCTGACCATGGGACATAAAAGAAAAAAAAAATTCAGTGGAGAAGTTTAAGGCTGCATAAATTTGCATAAGTAAAGAAGAGCTCAATGTTAATATCCAAGACAATGAGGAAAATGTCTCAGGAGTATTTCAGAGACGTTCATGGAAGCCCCTTTCATCACAGGCCTGGAGGACTAGGAGAAAAAACTGGTTTAATGGGCAAGGTCCAGAGTTTTGTTGCTCTTTGCAATCTTGAGATATGGCACCCTGCATCCCAGCCACTCCAGCTACAGCCATAGCTAAAAGGGTCCTAGGTACAGCTTGGACTGTTGCTTCAGAGTATGTAAACCGGAAGCCTTGGTGGCTTCTACATACAGATGGGCCTACAGGTGTTCAAAAGGCAAAAGTTGAGGTTCAGAAGCCTCCACCTATATTTCAGAGGATGTATGAAAACACCTGTATGTCCAAGCAGAAGCCTGCTGTAGGGGGAGAACCTCTACTACGGCACTACAGAGGGAAAATGTGGGGTTGGAGCCCCCACATGTCTTCATTGAGGCGCTGCCTACTGTAGTTGTGAGAGGAGGACCATCATCCATGAGGGGAGGGACCTAAAGGGAAGTGATTGGATCATGGTCTCAAATTCCCCCTTTGTATTTCTCATGATAGTGAGTGAGTTCTCATGAGATCTAGTTGCTTAAACATGTGTAGTATTTTACCTTTTACTTTCTCCTGTAACCATGTGAAGGTATGTTTGCTTTCCCTTTGCTCTTCTGCCATGATTGTAAGTTTCCTGAGGCTTCTCAGCCATGCTTCCTGTACAGCCTGTGGAATTGTGAATAAATTAAATTTCTTTGTTTCATAAATTACCCAGTCTCAGGTAGTATTTTTATAGCAGTGTGAGAATAAACTAATACAGGTAGGTAGCATATACAGTGTGCTATGATGGAAAAAGGAATTATTCACATCCTTGGCAAGTCAGAGCTCATTTGTATGAGATTTTATTTCATTGTTTTCAATGGCATACAATTTAAAACCTATGAATTTTTAATTTCTTAAAATTTTCATATAATGTTTTCAGCCCACAGTTGACCACAGGTAAGTGAAATTGTGGAAAGTGGAATTGTAAATGAGGGAGGACTACTGTAGTGTTGTTTAACCTTCCATATCCTTGTTAATTCTCTCCATTATTGAAAGGTGGGAACTGAAGTCTCAATCTATTACTGTGGATTGTGAATTTTTCTCTTCAATTATCAAAGCTGCTTCATGTGTTTAAGGCTCTTCTCATAAATACATATATCTTTATAATTGTAACATCTTCCTGATAGATTTACCCATTTATTATTATGAATTGCCATTGTCATCTTTAGTAATATTTTTAACCTAAAGTATATTTTGTCTGATATTACTAAGATTAGTGTAGCTCAGTTCTCTTATGCTTGCTGTTTAAATGGTTTATATTTTATATAATTATGACCTTTAATAGATTTTCCTGAGTGAATGTGTCTCTATTTGTTCTATGGCCTTAAGACAATTTCCAGATACATACGTAAGCATTTAGATTTTTTTCCAGTTAAATAGATGTTTGGTTGAGGAGAATTCACAGTGCCCTCCTTATTCTACCATTTCAAAAGTCAGTCCCTCTTTCTTTCTTTTCATTAATATTTACATGGTATACCTTTTTTTCTGTTCTTTTTTATTTTCAGCCAACCTGCAACATTACATTCTAGGTGAGTTTCTTGTATACAAGATATAGTTAAATCACACCTTTAAAGAATCTACCTTGCCAATCCTTGTTTTATTTATTTGTTTACTTATTTGTTTATTTATTTATTTTATTATTGTTATTATTTTTTGAGACAGAGTCTCGCTCTGTTGCCCAGGCTGGAGTGCAATGGCACAATGTAGGCTCACTGCAAGTTCCACCTCCTGGGTTCATGCCATTCTCCTGCCTCAGCCTCCCGAGTAGCTGGGACTACAGGTGTCCGCCACCACGCCTGGCTAACTTTTTGTATTTTTAGTAGATACGGGGTTTCACTGTGCTAGCCAGGATGGTCTGCATCTCTTGACCTCATGATATGCCCACATCGGCCTCCTAAAGTGCTGGTATTACAAATGTGAGCCACTGCGCCCAGCCCAATTCCTGCGTTTTAATTCAAATATTTGGATTATTTATATCAATGAATTTACTAAAGTGATAGAGCTTAAAACTTCAATTTCACTTTTTGTTTTCTCTTGGTTTCCTATGTTCTTTATCTATTTTTTCCCAGTCTGTCTGTGGGTTATTTTACCCCTTTTAAAATTCCACTTTGATTTATGTATGCCACTCTAAAAACATAAATGTTATATATTTTACTCTAGGTACCTGAGTATCTGTTTATACATTTTTTTTTTCAATTTTTTTGGCTCTTTATATTGCATAATTTTTATTATTTTATCTTTGACTTTACCATTTTTTGTCCTCTCTTTCTGCTGTTGATGCCATTCATTGAGATTTGTATTTCAGTTACTGTATTTTTTAATTCTATTATTTTTGACCTTCTTTGTATATATTTTTTCTGAAATTATTTCTTTGTTCATACATTTTATTTTCGTTTCAAGTGTGTTTACAATTGTTCATTGAGAAGTTTTTATGATGATTCATTTAAAAAGCATTGGCAAATTGTTTTAAGAATGATGTATCTCAATATTTGTGTTTCTTTTAGGTTTTTTTTTTTTTTCCCCAGTCCTGTTGTGATTTATTTGGCTATGGGTATAATGAATATTTCTTAATTGAAACATAAGCACTTCATGTATTATGAGACACTGGATCACATCTAACTATACTCTTAAAATAGTCCACCTCTAACATAGTTCTAGCATTGGGAGGGAAATACTGTCTTAGTACTGAAAGATGTGCTGGAAGATTAGGTTTCCCAGTCTACCACCATTGACACATGGAGATGATGAGTGCCTTGTTTCTGCTTCCATGTGGCCTCCACTGACACTATGAGCGACGATATCCTTTTTACTATTGGTGATAGTCCTGTCTCTCCACTAGTCTTCCTCTGCCTCCACCCCAACTAGAAGGATCAGGGTGCCTTATTACTATCAAGCTTTGGTGGAAGTCCAGGCTCCACATGTAGTTTCCACTGATACTACACATGGATGAAAATAAAAGTTGAAGTTCCTTCTTTTACCCTGGTATGGGAGTAAACCTAGGTTCACCATTTTTTTTGTGCTAGCAATGGCAGAGTTGGAAGCAATAGTATTGTATTTGCACTTGACTAGGTAGAGGTGTTATTATCTAAATGTTTGCTGTTTTGCTAAGTGCTCCTTTCCTGGTCCCTTGATTTTTTTTTAATGGAGTCTCACTCTGTCTCCCATGATGGAGTGCAGCGGTGAAATCTCGGCTCACTGCAACCTCTGCCTCCCGGGTTCAAGTAATTCTCTATCTCAGCCTCCCAAGTAGCTGGGATTACAGGTACCTGCTAATTTTTATATTTTTGGTAGAGACGGGCTTTCACCCTCTTGGTCAGGCTAGTCTTGAACTCCTGACCTCGAGATCCACCCACCTTGGCCTCCCAAAGTGCTGGGATTACAGGTATGAGCCAACATGCCTGGCCAGTCCTTTGATTTGCGTAAAGCTTTGCATGCAGATTTTCTACTCTGTACCTATTGATATTTTTATGTTGCTACTTCTCCAGCATCAAATTTGGCATATGTGAGGCAAAAAGAAAATCCATGCACTCATTTATTTGTTTTTCCTTGAATTTTGTGGGCTCTTAGCCAGACTGTCTTTTGTATATCATTATTAGTCTTGTAATAATATGTGTGGGGGCAGGGGAGAAGAGAGAAAGAGAGAAATAGAGAGATAGAGAAAGAGGATGTTCAGAGTGTTTTATTTTATTGTGAGGGAAATAGAAAAAAGCACATCTACTCCATGTATCCAGAAGCAAACACCACTTTTTTTTTTTTTTAATTTTTATTTATTTGACTGAGCAGGAGAACCAAACATTTTTTTTTTCCAGAATGTGTATTGTCTATTATTGTCTCATCTCTTTTTGATTTTCTGCACATGTGTTATATTCGCTTGTTAATTTAATTTTAATCTTTTTCTATTTACTTATAAGAGTATTAGTAATACAAGCTCAATATTAATTGCAAATATTTTTCCTAGTTTTAGTCATTTGGTATTTAAATTTCTTACCATAGTTTCTAATGTGCAGAAGGTTTTTATAATCTTTAATCAGTCAACTCAACCATTTTTTTTTTAAGTTTTGCATTTAGTCACTTGCCTTCTCTATACTAAAATTATGTAACTATCCACTTAATGTTATCTCACTGGCTACTAATCCTGGCTTATGCAAGTGCTATTGTTTATTTGTCATACATAAGGTTTTTAAAATTAACTTGATCTCTAATATACAAAAATAAAATATACTTATCTTAAATGCACAGTAGCATGAATTATTGCTGAATATTTACCCATACGTGGCTCTCTTTCTGTACTTTCTAATGTGTTCTCTTTATTTTAAACCTTTTTAAAAAAATTTTGGGGATGAAAAGGGCCTCTTGAAAATTTCATTTTCAATTATTTTCTGCCATTATAAAGGTAAGTTTAAAACAGTTTTTAATGTTAACACCTGGCAATTAAACGTCAGCAAGATCTTCACCAGTTTATTAATTATAAATGGCTTTGATAGTTTCCAAGCCCAACACTGACCAGCATTCTCATTAGAAGCTAGAGTTTGATCCTTAACATAGAAAGGCTCTACTAAAATCAAGGCCCCAAATGATATTGTTTGGATCTGTGTCCTCACCAAACCTCCTGTTGAAATGGAATCTCCAATGCTGGAGTTGGGGCCTGATGGGAGATGATTGAATCATAGGGACAATTTCTAATGGTTTAGCCTCATGCCCCTAGTCCTATTCTTGTGGTAGAGTTCTTATGAGATCTGCTTGTTTAAAAGTGTGTAGCAGTTCCCCTGCTCTCTCTTCCTCCTGACCTGGCCATGTAAGACATGCCTGCTTCCCCTTCATTTTCTGTCATGATTGTAAGTTTACTGTGGGCTACCCAGAAGGCAAGCAGATGCTTCCATTCTTCCTTTACAGCCTATGTAACCATAAGCCAATTAATCTTCTCTTCTTTATAAATCATCCAGTCTCAGGTATCTTTTATAGCAATGTTAGAATGGACTAATACAAAATATTGGTACCAGGAGTGGAGTATTGCTATAAAGATACCTGAAAATGTGGAATCACCTTTGAAACTGGATAACAGGCATAGGTTGAAAGGGTTTGAAGGGCTCAGGAGAAAACAGGAAGATCAGGGAAAATTTGAAACTCCTTAGAGCCAGGTTAAATGGTTGTGAATGAAATGCTGAGAGTGATATGGACAATAAAGTCCAGGCTGATGAGGTCTCATATGTAGGTAAAAAATGTATTGGCAAGTATAGCAAATGCCACTTTTGTTATGTGTTAGCAAAGAACTTGGTGTCACTGTGCTCCTGCCCTAGACATCTGTGGAACTTTGAATTTGAGAGTGATAATTTAGGACATGTGGCTGAAGAAATTACTAAGCCTCAGAGTGATCACTATGTGACCTGGCTGCTTCTAATAGCCTAAGCTCATATGAGTAAATATAAAATGTAAAACTAGAACTTATATTTAAAGAAGAAGCAGAGAGTGAAAGTTTTAAAAACTTGCAGCCAAGCCATGTGGTAGAAAAGTAAAGCCTATTTTCTAAGGAGAAATTCAAGAAAGCTGCAGAAATTTGCATAACTAAAAGGAAAACAAGTGCTGAGTAAGTCAATGGGAGAAAGACCCTGTAGACATTTCAGAGACACTTATGGCAGCCCTCTCATGACAGGACCATAAGCCTAGGAGGAAAGAATGGTTTTGTGGGCCAATCCCAGGGCCCCGCCACTCTGCACAACCTTGGGACACTGCTCCCCACATCCCAGTCAATCCAGCAACAGCTATGGCTCAAAGGGGTCAAGGTACAGCTTAAGTCACTACTTAAGAGACTGCAAGCCATAAGTCATGGTGGCTTCTATGCAATGTTAAATCTGCCAGTTAGCTGAGTGCAAGAGTTGAGGCTTGGAAACCTCCATCTACATTTCAAAGGTTGCATGGAAAAGTCTGAATGTCCAGGCAGAAGCCAGCTGCAGGAGTAGAGCCTTCATGGAAATTGTCTATGATGGCAGTGCAGAGGAGAAATGTGGGATTGAAGTCCCCACATAGAATCCCTGTTGGGGAACTGCCTAAAGGAGCTATAAGAAGAGGGCCACCATCCTCCAGACCCCAGATGGTATATCTACTGGCAGCTTGCACCCTGCACCTGGAAAAGCTGCAGGCACTCAACATCTGCCCATGTGAGCAGCCACAGCCACAAGGGCAAAACTGCCCAAACCTTTGGGAGTCCAGCCCTTGCACCAGTATGCCCTGAATGTGAGACATGGAGTCAAAGAAGATTATTTTAGAGCTTTAAGATGTAATTCCTTCCTTGCTAGTTTTCAGACTTGTGTGAAACATGTAGCCCCTTTCTTTTGGTTCATTTATTCCTTTTGAAATGGGAGTATTTACCCAATGCATACACTCTCATTGATTCTTGAGGGTAACTAATTTGGTTTTGAATTGGTAGGTTCATAGGTGGAAGAAACTAGCTTTGTTGCAGATGAGACATTGGACTGTGAGCTTTTGAATTAATGGTGGAATGATTTAAGTCTTTGCAAGACTTTTGGGAAGGCATAATTTTGATTTAAAATGTGAGAAGGACCTGAGATTTAGGAAGAGACAGGAGCATTATGATAACAGTTCCTATCTGTGCCCCCATTTAAATATCATTTTGAAATAGAATCCCCAATGCTGGAGATAGGGCCTTATGGCAGGTGATTGGATCATAAAGGTGGTTTGTAATAATTTGGCATCACCAACCTTGTGCTGTCCTTGTGATAAAGTTCTCACAATATCTGGTTGTTTAAAAGTGTGTGGCAGTTCACACTCTCTCTCTTCCTCCTTCCCCACCATGTAAGACATGTCTACTTGTCCTTCACCTTTGGCCATGACTGTAAGTTTTCTGAGACCTTCCCAGAAGCTGAGCAGATTCTTCCATGCTTCCTGTACAGCCTGTGGAACCATGAGCCAATTAAACCTGTTTTCTGTATAAATTACTCAGTCTCAGGTATTTCCTTATGGCAATTTGAGAATAGACTAATACACTGAATAACACCCATTTAAACAGGGTCCTGGAGAGTCCTACAAAAAATGCTGACACCTATTTGAAGGTTAATTGTGTAGAAACAGATTAAACCAAGTTAAGTCTTGTCTTAAATTCCAAAAATTACCCCTTTCCCTCTCTACTTCTCTCTGTAGGAAAAACTAAGTAGATTTCCTGGAAAGACAAACAGAACAAAAAGATATAGTCCTTCACCATACTGTGAATAAACTGTTTTCTAGAGCTAGCCTAAACTTTAGTCATGAGATTGTAAGCAATAGACTGAATGAAAATAACTTATTTTATTTCTATCGTTTATTTATAATACCCAATGACACTTTTAAATTCCTGGAACAACAATTGGGTACAAGTGTGGACATGGAAATTATAAACTCATTGTTTACAATAGACGGTAAGATTGTATGTTTTGCTGTGGTCTGTCCGTTGGTGACCTTTCAGAATATATACTCCTCATGGTGAGCAAAAAAGGTTCTCTCTTGGGCAGCCCAAGCTCACTGGGGTACAAAACATAAACCCTGACTAAATCAGTGGAAAGTATTAAAGTGTCAGAGGGGGTTGATGGAGCTTAAATAATCTATACAGACAAGCAAGCACAGAGGAAATTCATTACCACCAGACTCACCTTACAAGAAGTCCTGAAGGGAGTAAGGAAAGTCCGTAACTAGCTTCTACCCCAAACACACACACACACACACACACACACACAAAAAAAAAAAAACAAAAAAAAACACTTAATACATAGAACAGCGACAGTATAAAGCAATCACACAAACAAGTATGCATAATAGCCAGCAAACAATGTGATGACAGGAACAAATCTGCACGTATCTATACTAATGTTGAATATAAACAGGCTTAATAACCAGCTAACAACGTGATGACAGGAACAAATCTGCACATGTCTATACTAATGTCTTATATAAATTGGCTAAATGCCCCAATTAGAAGGTGCAGCATGGCAAGTTGGGTTAAAGAAAAAAAACTGAATGATATATTGTCTTCAAAAAAAACCCATCTTATATACAATGACAAGGATAGGCTCAAAGGAAAGTGCAGGAGAAAAATCTCCAAGCAAACAGTAGATAGAAAAAAAAAAAAAAAAAAAGCATGGATTGCTATTATAATTTCAGATAAACCAAACTTTAAGCCAACAAAAATAAAAAAGACAAGGAACACTATTACCATAATAGTAAAGGGTTCAACTCAATGAGAGAACCTAACTATCTTAAATGTATACATACCCAACAAAACAGCAACCAAATCCATTAAGCAAGTTCTTAGAGACCAGTGAAGGAACTTAGGTAATCACACAATAATAGTGGAAAAAATACTTTTTTTTCCACTTGAATTTTAGGATTGAGGGTACATGTGCAGGTTTGTTATATAAGTACATTCATGTCCTGGGAGTGTGTTTTACAGTTTATTTCATCACCCAGGTATAAAACCTATTACCCAATTGTTATTTTTTCTGCTACTCTCCTTCCTCACAGTCTCCACACTCAAGTATGGTTGTTACATTTTTGTTGTTGAGGAGTTACCATCATTTAGTTGTTACTTATAAATGAAAAAATGTGGTATTATATTTTTGTCTCTGTGTTAGTTTGCTAAATATAAGACTACAGCTCCATTCATATTTCTGCAGAAGGCATTATCTCATTCTTTGTTATAATTACCTGGTATTCTATGGTGTATACTTATCACATTTTCTTTATCCAATGTGTCATTGATAGACATATGGATTGATTCCATATCGTTGCTACTGTGAATAGTGATGCAATGAACATTTGCATGCATGTGTCTTTACGGTAGAATAATTTATGTTTCTCTGGGCATATCCACAGTGATGAGATTGCTACGTAGAACGATAATTCTGTTTGTAGCTCTTTGAGAAATCACCAAACTGCTTTGGACGATGACTGAACTAATTTACACTCACACCAACAGTGTATAACTTTTCTCCATAACTTTGCCAGTATCTGTTATTCTTTGACTTTTTATTAATAGCCATCCTGACTGATATGAAATGGTATCTCATTGTAGTTTTGATTTGCATTTTTTGTAGAGATGGGGTTTTGCCATGTAACTCAGCCTGGCCACGAACTCCTGGACTCAAGTGATCTGGCTGCCTTGGCCGCCCAAAGTACTGTGATGACAGGCATATGCAACAATGCTTGGCCTGATTTTTTAATAATGGGCATTCTGACTGGTGTGAGATGGCATCTAACTGTGATATCGATTTACATTTCTCACACAATCTGTGGTATTGAGCTTTTAAAAATATGTTTGTTAGCCATATATATGTCTTCTTTTGAAAAGTGTCTATTCATGTCTTTGCCTATGTTTTAATGAAACTTTTTCTTGTAAATTTGTCTGTTTTTTTATACATGCTGGATATTAAGCTCTTTTCAGATGTATAGTTTGCAAACATTTTCTTCCATTCTGTACCTTGTCTGTTTACTCTGTTGAGAGTTTATTTTGCTGTGCAGACACTCTTTAGCTATATTAGACTCTTTCATTAGTTTTTTCTTTTGTTTTGCTTTTGACAGCTTTGCTATAAAATCTTTGCTTGTTTCTTTGCCCAAAATGGTTTTGCCCAAGTTTTCTTCTGGGGTTTTCATAGTTTTGGATTTTACATTTAAATCCTTAATTTACCCTCAGTTGATTTTTGTATATGGTATAAGGAAGGAGTCCAGTTTCAATCTTTTGCATATGGTTTCCCAGTTATCCCAGCACCCCTTACGGTATAGGGAGCCTTTTCTCCATTGCTTATTTTTCTCAGCTTTGTCAAAGATCAGATAGTTGTTATATGTGTGGCCTTATTTCTGTGCTATTTTGTCCCATTGGTCAATGTGCCTGTTTTTGTACTAGTATCATTCTATTTTGGTTACTGCAGCTTTGTAGTATAGTTTGAAATCAAGTAATATGATGCCTCTAGCTTATTTATTTATTTATTTATTTATTTATTTATTTATTTATTTCTGCTTAGGGTTGCCTTGGCTATTTCGGCTCTTTTTTAGGTTTTATATCGATTTTAAAATAGTTTTTTTTTCTGGTTCTGTGAAGAATGTCATTGGTAGTTTGATTAAAATAGCTCTGAATTTGTAAATTGCTTTTAGCCATGTGGCCCTTTTAATGATATTGATTCTTCCTACCAATAAGCATGGAATGCTTTTCAATTTGTTTGTGACTTCTCTGATTTCCTTGAACCGTGTTTATTAATTCTTATTGTATAAATTTTTACCTCCCTGGTTAGTTGTATTCCTAGGTATTGTATTCTCTCTGTGGCAATTGTGAATAGTATTCCTTTCCTAATTTGACTATCAGCTTGACTGTTGTTGTATAGAAATGTTAGTGATTTATTTGGATTCCAAAACTTTGATGTAGTTATCAACAGGAAGAGCTTTTGGACTGAGACTATGGAGTTTTTTAGATATAGTATTACGTCATCTGCAAAGAGGGATAGTTTGAATTTCCCTCTTCCTATTTGAATGCACATTATTTCTTTCTCTTTCCTGATTGCTCTGGCTAGCACTTCCAATACTATATTGAATAGGAGTGGTAAAAGAGGGCATCCTTTTCTTTTGCTGGCTTTTAAGTGGAATGCTTCCAGTCTTTCCCAATTCAGTATAATGTTGGCTGTGAGTTTGTAGGTGATTCTTACTATTTTATATTCTTGTTTATTGAGAGTTTTTAACATGAAGAGATGTTGAATTTTATCAAAAGCCTTTTCTGAATCTATTGGGATAATCATGTGTGTTTTGTCTTTAGTTCTGCTTATGTGATACATTACATTTATTAATTTGTGTACGTTAAACTAGCCTTGCATCCTGGAGATGAAGTCTACTAGATCATGGCAGACTAGCTTTTTGATGTGCTGCTGTATTCGGTTTGCAAGTATTTTGTTGAGGGTTTCTGCATCAATGCTCATCAAGAATATTGGCCTAATATATGCTTTGTGTGTGTGTGTGTGTGTGTGTGTGTGTGTGTTTACGACAGATTTTGGTAGCTGGATGATACTGGCCCCATAAAATGATTTGGGGAAAAATCCCTCCTCCTCAATTTTTTTTTTCAAATAATTTCAGTAGAAATGGTACCAGTTGTTTGTACATCTGGTAGATTCAGCAGTCAATCATCTGTTCCTGGGATTTTTTTAGTTGGTAGGGTATTTATTGAAATTCAATTCTGGAGCTTGTTATAGCTTCATTCAGGGAATCAATGTCTTCCTGGTTCAGTCTGGTAAGGGTGTATCCAGGTGTCTAGTAATTTATCCATCTCTTCTAGGCTTTCTAGTTTGTGTTCATAGAGTTGTTTATAGCAGTTTCTGATGGTTACTTTTGCTTCTCTGGGGTCAATGGTAACTTCCCAGTGTCATTTCTAAATTCTGTTTATTTGCACCTTTTTTTTTCTTTATCAGTCTAGCTAGAGGCATATTTATCATTTCTTTTTTATTTCAAAAAATTAGCTCCTGGATTCATTGGTCTTTTCAATGGTTTTTCGTGTCTCAATTTCCCGCAGTTCAGTGCTGATTATTGGTATTTCTCACCTTCTGCTAGCTTTGGAGTTGATTTGTTCTCGCTTTTCTATTTCTTTCAGTGGTTATGTTAATTTGATATATGTATATGTGTGTATATATATATATATATTTTTTTAATGTGGGCCCTTAAGGCTATGAATATCTCTCTTAATGCTGCCTTAGCTGTGTCCTTGTGATTCTGATATGTTGTATCTTTGTTCTGATTAGTTTCAAAGAACTTCTTAATTTTTCCTTAACTTCATTATTTACCCAAAAGTCATTGAGGAACATGTTCTTTAATTTCCATGTAATGGCATGGTTTTGAGTGATTTTCTTCATTCATACTTTTATTTTATTTCTTTTATTGCCCTGTGGTCTGAGAGTGTGTTTGGTATAATTTTGGTTCTTTTGTATTAGTTGATAATTGTTTTGTATACAATTATGTGGTCAATTTTAGAGTATGTCTTGTGTGGCAATAAACATAATGTTTATTCTTTTGTTTTATTTTTTGGGGGGGTGGAGAATTCTGCAGAGGTCTATCAGATCCATTTGGTCCAACGTTGAGTTCAAGTCCTGCATATCTTTGTTTATTTTCTCCCTCAGTGATCTCTCTAATGCTGTCAGTGGAGTGTAGAAATCTCCTACTATTACTGCGTGGGAGTCTACATCTCTGTGTAAGTCTCTAAGAACTTTCTTTATGAATCCAGGTGCTCCTGTTTTGGGTGCATATATATTTAGGATAGTTGATTCCTCTTGTTGAATTGATCCCTTTATCATTATGTAATGCCTTTCTTTTTCTTTATAAGTCTTTGTTGGTTTGAAGTTTCTTTTTTACTGAACTTAGGATTGCAACCCCTACTTTTTTTCTGTTTTCTGTTTGCTTGGTAGATTTTCCTCCATCCTATATTTTGAGTCTGTGGGTGTCCTTATTAGTGAGATGGGTCTTTTGAAGACAGAATACCAATGGGTCTTGCTTTTTTATTCAGCTTGCCACTTGCCTTTTATGTAGGGCATTCAACCTGTTTACATTCAATGTTAGTATTAATATGTGTAGATTTGATTCTGTCATTGTGCTGTTAGGTGATTATCATGCTGGCTTGTTTGTGTAGTTACTTTATGGTGTCACTGGTCTGTGTGTTTAGGTGTGTTTTTGTATTAGTTGGTAGCAGGGTTTCCTTTCTATATTTAGTGATCCTTTCAAGGACTCTTGTAAGGCAGGTCTGATGAAAACAATCTCCCTCAATATTTGCTTATCTAAAATGGTTCTTATTTCTCTTTTCCTTAGGAAGCTTAGTTTGGTTAGATATGAAATTCTTGGTTAAATATTTTTTTCTTTAACAATGTTTAATATAGGGTCCTAATCTCTAATGACTTGTAGCTTTTTAGTTGAGAAGTCAGCTGTTAGTCTAATGGGGTTCCCTTTGTAGGTTACCTGCTCTTTCTCTCTTGTTGTCATTAACAGTCTTTCTTTCATTTCTACCTTAGACAATGTTATGATTGCATGGCTTGGGGATAATCTTTTGGTGTAGAATCTTGCAGGGGTACTCTGTACTTTCTGAATTTAACTGCTTGCCTCTCTACAAAGTTGGAAAGTTTGTATGAATGATATCCTAAAGTGTGTTTTCCAAGTTGTTTGCTTTCTTCCTCTCACTTCCAGGGATGCCAATGATTCATTTATTTGGCCTCTTTATATAATCTCATACTTTTCAGAGATTTTGTTTATTTATTTTTATTCTTTTTTCTATATTTTTTGTCTGACTGTCTTATTTCAGAGAGCCCATCTTCAGGTTTGAGATTCTTTCCTTAGCTTCATTTATTCTGCTGTCAATATTCATGATTGCATTGTGAAAATATTGTATTGTGTTCTTCAGCTCTGCCAGATCCATTAGCTTCTTTTTAAAATTTCAGCTGTGTTGTCCGTCAGCTCCTGTATAATTTTATTGTGACGCTTAATTACTTTGGATTCGATTTTACAATTCTCCCGAATCTCAATGATCTTTATTCCTGCCTGTATTCTGAATTATATTTATGTCATTTCAGTCAGCTCATCCTGGTTAAGAATCTTTGTAGGAGAATTGGTGAAGTCATTCGGAGGACATACAACACTCTGGCCATTTGAGTCACTGAGGTTCTTGTGTTGATTCTTTCTCATCTCTCCATTTTTTTAAACTGCCATGCCATTTAGATTGAATACAGTCAATAGACTTTTTTTTTTCTGGATGTTTTCACAGAACTGATGCTATGTGCAGGGTCTTTATTTGCAGCTGACTTCTTGTATTTGGTTTCACAATGAAGTAGGTTAGCAAGATATTTTTGGTGTTGAAGCTTTAAGGTGTAATCCAGCAGGTGGTGATTAGGTGTATTGGTCAGCTGGTAGACTCTTGTTCAGTTGTGCCACTCTCCTATGTGTCCTCACATTTGCAGCTGTCTTCCCCTTTAATGCTGTGAAAATGTGAGCGTCTATCATTTTTAATTGCTGGCTGTAGATTGTGGCTTGACACTCCTGGAATGCCTAGTGCAGTTCTAGGGTGATCTCAGGGTTTGTTTCTTCCATAACTTGGAGGAAGCAGAGGAAGAGACCTTAGTAGTGGTTGTAGTCAAGGGTCTTTTGCTTGTATCCTGAGGGCTCCACCCCAGAGAGATTCTAAGCTGCTGTTGCTTAGTGCAATTAGCCCAGGATGGAGGTCCTGTGATATGGGCCTAAGCCAGGGATTCTGTTTGGTCACAAACAGAGGGATGGGTGGAACCTATAGGAAACAAATTGGCCTCCTCTTCTTGAGTTGACTGCAGCTTGTTGGAGGTATAAATAAGGCACTTAGGGTCTTTGATTCTTAATTAGTCTCAGAGTAGCAAACGCAGTTTCACTGCAGAGACAGTGGCAGAGCGTCTTTCAGTTTCTTCTGAGGGCTCTGTCCAGGGAGCTGTAGAGTTACTATGGGCTCAATAGCATGAATAAAGAGTGGTTGGAGGTCCAGGCCGGGAGGACCTGACCAGTGAGGAAATATGGGAACTGGCACCAACATAACAGTGTGACCACTTTTCCATAGGGCAACTGTGGTATGTAGTGGGGGTCTGTCCCTGTCCCTAGTCACCTTGTATTTTCAAATACCTGCAGGTATGAAGAATAATAGCTGCAAAATAGCAAAGATGGGAGCCTGACCCTCCTTCTGGGAGCTCTGTCCCACAGAGGTACGGATCTGTTGCTGGACTGAACTTACCTGTAAGAGGTGGCTGAAGACCTCTGTTGGGAGGTCCCTTTCAGTGAGGAAAAACAAAATTGATGACATGCTTAACAAAGCAGTCTAGTCGTGTTTTAGTAGAGCAGCTGTGCTGTGCTGGGGGTCTGCTCCAGCAGCCAGTCTCATTGAACTCTCCAAAGGTCAGAATGGTTAAGTCACCCCAACAGTAAAAATAGTGGCCTACCCCTCCCTCTGGGAGCTCCATCCTAGGTACATCAGAAACCTCTGTTGGCTAAAAAAACATTAGCAGGAGTAGCTGGAGTCCTCAGTTCGGAAGTCCTGCCCAGTGAGGAAGAACAGGATCAGGGATTCACTTTAAAATGCAGTCTGGTCACGTTTTCATAGGGCGAGTATACTGTGCTGGGGATCCATTTCAGCCTCTAGTCACTTCAGACTTTCCAAAACCTAAAGGACAGAATTGCTAAGTTGCCCAAATAGCAAAAATGCTGGCCCATCCCTCCTTCTGGAAGCTCCATAACAGGGAGTTTTAAAACCTTGTTTGGCCTGAGAACACTGGCAGGGGTAGCTGGAGATCCCAGTTGGGATGCCCCACCTGGTGAGGAGAAACTTAATGTGGGACCTGCTTTAAAAAGTAGTCTGGCAACGTTTTCGTAGAGTAACTGTTCTGTGCTAGGCGTCTGCTTCAGCCACCAGTCACTTCAGACCCTCCAAAGACCAAAGGCCAGAATGGCTAAGTAGGCCAAATAGCATAGATTGTGGCTCATCACTCCCCCTGGGAGCCCCACCTCAGGGAGGTGTAGTGTTGCTACTGGTGGCTAGCTGGAGTTTCAAACCAGTGGGTCATATTCTCTGAAGACTTGAAAACAGAGCCTATAGAATGTTGCTTCTCAGCCCCCTGGATTCAGTCAGTTTACTAGGTGTATGTTCAGCGGGGATTAACCTCCCACTTTGCTGGAGTTGTAATGGATTTTGCTAGGAAGCCTGGAAACCCCAGTCATCTGAGGCTCCCACGTCTCTTTTATATAGTAATGGAAGTTCTGGTCAGAGAAATCAGGGAAGAGAAAGAATTCAAGGGCATTTAGATAGGAAGGGAGAATGTGAAATAACCTCTGTTTGTAGAAAACATGAATCTATACCTAGAAAACCCCACAGTCTCTGCTCAAAAGCTCCTTATATCTGAGAGAAAAAAAAAACTAGCAAACTTTCAGGACACAAAAATCAATGTACAAATATTATTACCATTTCTATACACCAACAACATCCAAGCTAGGAACCAAATCTAAAAGGCAATTTTACTCAAAAAAGCCACACAAAAAAATAAAATACCAGGCATACATGTAACCAGGGAAGTGAAGTATATTTACAACAAGAATTATAAAACTTTGATGAAAGAAATCAGAGTTGGTACTAACATTAAAAAAATTATGTTCATGGACAGAAAGAACCAATATTGTTAAAATGGCTATACTGCCCAAAGCAATTTATAAATTAAATGTTATTCCTTTCAAGCTACCAATGACATTCTCCACAGGATTAGAAACAGCACTTTAAAATTTGTATGGAACCAAAAAAAAAAAAAAAAAAAAGGCAGAATAGACAAAGAAAACCTAAGTAAAAAGAACAGAGCTGATAGGGCGTGAATCAAGATTCCAGAATAGAAGGGTCCACCAACAGTCTCACCCACAAGCACACCAATTTAACAACTATCTACACAGAAAAATGAACTTCATAAGAACCAAAAATAAGATGAGCTCTCATAGTACAGGGTTTTAACTACATATCACTGAAAGAGGCATTAAAGGGATATAAAACAGTGCTGAATTGTCAATGCCAATCCCCTTACCCCAGCAGTGTGGGCATGGTGTAGAGAGTCTATGTATTTTTGTGTGTGGGGGGGGGGTGGAGGGGGGGCAAGAGATAGCAGCAATTGTTATGCATTGAACTCATTGTTGTTCTGTTACTACAGAACATAAAACCACACTAAATGCAGTTGACATCTTCCCATGGAGGGAGCTTTAAAACCTATCCTAGCTGGAGGAGAATTGCCAATCCCAGTGGTTCAAACTTGATCTCTAGCAAACTTTTCCATCAAGGGTCAAAATGCTCTGCGTCTCTAAGTTACCTTGGAAGGCAGTTGAGCCCATAAGAACCATAAAATTTAGGTAAGTCCTAGAAGTGAATTAGGCTGAAAGACAGTGGACTGGTGGGGCATGTAACCTACTGAGACATTAGATGGGTCAGCTAAGGGACCACAATCCTCCTTTAAATCCTGGCTGCATAACTCATAGCTCCAAAATAGACTTTCTATTCACTTGAGAAGAGAAGAGGGAAGAGTGTGGGCGGACTTTTTTTTGTAACTTGCATACCAGCTCACGCACAGCAGGATAAGGCACCAGTCAGAATCATGAGGCCTCTTTTCCAGGCACTGGTTCTCAGATGATATTTCTACACCATCCTGGGCCACAAGGCAGCCCACTGCCTTGAAGGGAAGGACCCAGCCCTGGCAGCATTTATTATCTGCTAACTAAAAGGCACTTGGGCCATGAACCATCAGCAGTGATACCCAGGTATTAAGTTGAGGGCCATGGGTAAGCCTCTGAGACTTGCTGGCTTCTGGTAAGATTCAACACTTCTTCTAGCTGTAGTTTGTATGGGACAAGACTCCTCCTTTAGAAAAGCAGAGAAATAAGTAAATAAAACTTTGTCTTGAACCTTAGATATCAATATGGCTACAGTGGGGTAGAGAACCAAGTGGACTCTTGAGGTACCTGATTTCAGGACTTGACTCTTTCATGTGATCTCTGGACCTGACCTGGACCACTAAGCAGATAAAGCTTATATTACAGCACAAAATTCCTTTAAATATCTGGAAAACCTTTCCTACGAGGATGAGTACAAATAAACCCAGATATGGAAGACTAAAATAAATACAAAACTCTTTGATATTCAGACACTGAAGAATATCTACTAGCATCAACACCATCCAGGAAAGCATGACTTCACCAAGTGAACTAAATTAGGCACTATGGAACAATCCTGGATAAACTGTTATGTGTACTTTCAGACAGAGAATTCAAAATAGCTGTTTTTGAAAAATGCAAACAAATCCAAGATAACACAGTAAATGAATTGGGAATTTTATCGATGAATTTAACAAAGAGACTTAAATAACTGAAAAGAGTTAAGAAGAAATTCTGAAGCTGAAAAATGCAATGGGTATACTGAAGAATGCATCAGGGACTTTTAATAGCAGAATTGAACAAGAAGAAAAAAATAGCGAGCTTGAAGACAGACGGTTTAAAAAATGCACAGTAAGAGAAGATGAAAAGAAATAGAATAAAGAGCAAATAAAGCCCATAGACTCTAGAAAACAGCCTTAAAAGAGCAAAACTAAGAGTTACTGGCCTTAAAGAGAAGGTAGAGGAAGAAATAGGGATGGAAATTTTATTTGAAAGGATACTATTAGTGAACTTTCCAAACCTAGAGAAAGATATTAGTATTCAAGTACAAGATAGTTATAGAATACCAAGAAGATTTAACCCAAAGACGACTACTTCAAGGCATTTAATAATCAAACTCCCAAAGATCAGAAAACATAGGTTCTGAAAGCAACAAGAGAAAAATCAAATAAGATACAATGAAGCTGCAATATCTCTAGCAGCAGACTTTCCAGTGGAAATCTTACAGGCCCAGAGAGAGAATGGAATGACATATTTAAAGTGCTGAACGAACAATACTTTTACCCTGGAATAGTATATCTGGTGAAAATATTCTTCAAACATGAAGGAGAAATAAAAACTTCCCCAGACAAAAAAAAAAAAAAAAAAAAACTGAGGAATTTCATCAACACCAGAACTCTCCCTAGAAGAAATCCTAAAGAGATCACTTCAATCAGAAGGAAGATATTAATGGGCAATAAGTAATCATTTGAAGATACAAAAGTCACTCATAAGGGTAAGTAAAATGAAAATCGTAGAATATTATAATACCATAACTGTGGCGTGTCAACTATTCTTATTCTAACTAAATAATAAACCAATAAAAAATTTTTAAAACTTTTCATAACACAGACAGTACAATAAGATATAAACATAAATAACAAAAAGTTTAAAAACAGGGGAATGAAATTAAGGTGTAGAATTTTTATTGGTTTTCTTTTTGCTTGTTTGTTTATGTAAATAATGTTAAGTTCCTATCAGGTTGAAATAATGAATTGTAAGATACTCTTTGCAAGCCTCGTGGTAACTTCAAATCAAAAAATGTACAATGGATAGAGAAAAAAATGAAAACCAAGAAACTAAATCTTATCACCAGAGAAAATGACGTTCACTAAAAGAAGATAGGAAAAAAATTAAAGAAGAAAACACCACAAAACAACCAGTAAACTGATAATAAAATGACAGGAGTAAGTCCTAACTTATCAATAATAACATTGAATGTAAATGGACTAAGCTCTTCAATCAAAAGACAGAGAGAGGCTGAATGAAAAAAAAAAAACGCATTTATCTGTTGCCTATAATAAACACTCTTCACTTATAAAAACACACATAGACTAATATTGAAGGCATAAAAAAGTTATGCAATGCCAATGGAAACCAAAAGAGAGCAGGAGTAGCTATACTTATATCAGGCAAGATATATTTCAAGAAAAAACTATAAGGAGAGACAAAGAAGGTTATTGTATAATGATAAAGGGGTCAGTTCAGCAAGAGGGCATAACAATTTTACATAAATATGCACCCAACACTGGAATACCCAGATATGTAAACCAAATATTATTACAACTAAAGAGAGAGATAGGTTGCACTGCAATAGTAGCTGGAGACTTCAATAATCCACTTTCAGCGTTTGACAGGTCTTCCAGACAGAAAATAAATGAAGAACTATCAGACTTAATCTGCACTATGGAGAAAAAGAATCTACTGTTTAGTAGATATTTGCAGAACACTTCAATCAATTACTGCAGAACACACATTCTTTTCCTCAGCACATGGATTATTTTCAAGAATAGACCATATATTATATCACAAAAGCAGTCATAAAACATTCATAAAAACTGAAATAATATTTTGACAACAAAGGAATAGAACTGAAAATAAATTGCAAGATGGATTTTGTAAACTATACAAACACACTAAAATTAAATAATTTTAATTTCTTCATTTACCACTGTGGGTCACTAAAAAATTAAGAAGAAAATTAAATTTGTTGAAACAAATGGTATTGAAAACACAACATACCAAAACCTATGAGATACAACAAAAGAGTAATACAAGAAAATTTTACACTTATATCACCTGCATTAAAAACAAGAAAAATGTTACATAAAAAATATAATGATGCATCTTTTTTTTTTACACAAAATAATTTTTTTAATAATCAGACTTATTTATATAAAAACATTAAGTGATTTAATTGGCTTCCTTATCCTTTATGAGAACAATAGCATAGCACCAATTGTAGTAAAAATGACAAGAACGGTATTTCACCTGTAACAGTGTAGCTGCTATAATTCCACTCTACAAGTTATTTATTTTACTGGCCTGTGTTGATAACACCTTTACCTTAGCATCCTCCTCTACAGCCACTTGTGCCTTTCTCTTGTTAGTACCTTACGACCTTCATGACAGCTGCCATGCTGTGACGAAGGCAAATTTTTGACACGACTTTGGCATCTATTAATGTCTTGGTGATGCATAATTTTCCACATTAATTGATTTGACTTAGTCATCTCATGGCAGTAAAGCTATGCAGGGTGAGGTAAAGCCCTTTTCTGGTATACTGGTATTACAGCTTATCTCAGATTTCTAAACTAGAATTAGCTTACTCTTTCAATTATTTACTTCTAGTTTTACAGCTCTTTTGTTACCCTTACTTTCTTACGGCTTTATACTACCTCCACTCCACCTACCTTTATCCCCACTTGGAGAAGCTTGAAATCTGTTTCCTGGAATTAAGTTAGAAAACACAAAGTTTCAGTGTTGCCTCCCAAATTGTTGCTCCTAGGAACATTAAAGAAAGTTTCTGTATACATTTAGGGACATGTTTGAAGAACTGAGAATGTAATCTTTGTCCATCTCCATTTCTGGTTTAAGAAACCTGATGCTAGAGCTAATTAATTCCTTAGCGTATCATCATTATTTCTCCCAAATTTGGTGTAAATAAAGTCCATGGTAACCTGCTTTGATATGTAAGTATTCCAGAGTGAATGTGGAGATTCCCCTGTCCTACTCTAACTGCTTTTACATTACATAAATGTGTTTGTATATTAGCAGAGCAATATATAAACACAAATACCTGTACTATACATTTCTATAATTGCATTTATATAAATGTAATTACATATACAAATGTGTTTGGAAGAGGTGGTTAATGAGGTCACTATATAAAAATGAATAGTATTGCTATATTCTAGCACAGAACCATTGGAAAATTAAATCCAAAAACAATTTAGTTTACAATGGCATCCAATATCATGAAATTTTCAGAGATAAATTTAAAAAAATTTGAGCAAGAATTGTAGAGTAAAAATTATAAATAAACATTGTTGACATCAATTAAAGACTATCCAACAGATTTCTCATGTTTATGGATTATAAAATCCAATACTGGTAAAATAGCAGTTTCCCAAAATTGAGTGAACATAGTCCAAAAAAAAAAGTTTGTAGATACTTGCAAAACAATATGAAAATGCAAATGACCTAGAATACCCAAAGCAGTTTTTAAAAAGAATAATGAAGTTTAAAGTAATTTTACAAAATAATTTAAAGTTAAAGGACTTAAGTTATTTTATTTTATTTTTATTTTTATTTTTTTATTATACTTTAAGTTCTAGGGTACATGTGGATAACGTGCAGGTTTGTTACATATGTATACTTGTGCCATGTTGGCGTGCTGCACCCATCAACTCGTCAGCACCCATCAACTCGTCATTTACATC
>NW_012108597.1:280947-283858 GCF_000951045.1 Mandrillus leucophaeus
TGTGTCTCAGTTCCCCTGGCTAGGAAAAGGGATTCCCTTCCCCCTTGTGCTTCCCAGGTGAGGTGATGCCTCACCCTGCTTCAGCTCTCACTGGTCGGGCTGCAGCAGTTGACCAGCATTGATTGTCAGGCACTCCCCAGTGAAATGATCCCAGCACCTCAGTTGAAAATGCAGAAATCACCTGTCTTCTGTGTCGCTCGCACTGGGAGTTGAAGACTGGAGCTGTTCCTATTCAGCCATCTTCCTCGGCCTGTGCAGGGGCCTTTGAAAACAGTATGCTGAGAATAGTTAGGGCTCAAGGACAGTATCCCCAATTGAACTTTTAATGAACTCCCGTAGGCGCCAAGAAGGCGGGCAGATAAGGAAGAGCATAGAGACAAGGAACTGAGTATAAGGTTACATCTGGGTAAAGAAATTTGGTTTTGCATTGTGTTCTTTCTGCTGACGTGGGGTTTATGGAGTGTAAATAAAGTGAAGCGGAGGCTCTGAGTGCAGCCGCCATGTTCTCTGTTTGTCTTTGTCTTTTGTGTCTGTTCATTCTCCACCACCCCCGGCACGGACCCCAATAAGTGGCGCAGCGAGCAGGGTTCGCACGCGTGAGTAGGGGAGAACAAGAAGGGGAACCCCCTGGGAGCAGGTAAAGCCCGGATATTATTAAGGGGAACCTTCTTAAGCTTTCATTATGGGGAATTCCAGTTCCTTGGCCTCAGAATATTTAAGATTATTACAAGGGCTTTTACTTTCAATTGGAGTTGATACTAAAGAGAGAACTTTACGGAAATTGTTTGCTCATGTGGAACAACATTGCTATTGGTTTCAATATCAAACTAAAGTGCAATTAAATAAACGAGATTGGCAACAGGTTGTTAAGACCCTTCGTCAAGCGCATCAGCGCGGCGATGTAATGTCGGCACCTTTGTGGGCCCTCTGTGCCTCTATTACTCAGGCTTTGGAGCTCTTAGAGACAGACTCTGAAAAAGGGGAAGGTGGAGATGAGGAATCTTTGAAGTCTCCAATAGCCATCTCCCCTCCTTTAGATAATCCTGTAACTGATGGGGAAGGTCCTTTGTATAATGATGTGTCTCAGGAAAGGGAATCAGAAATTCAAAAGGAGCTTCAGCCCGTTGTTCAATTGTTACAACACATTTTACAATTGCAGTTATCTCCCCCTCACCCTTCTCCTCCACCCACTCCTGTTTTTACTTTTCCTGTGGCTCATCCGCCCCCGTCAGCACCCAAGGCAGAGGAGGAGGATAGTTTTCCACCACCACCACTGCCGGTGGAAATGCTGCCTCGTTCAGGCATGGTTTTTACTGTCCCTGCTTCTACTGCTAAAGCTGTAATTGAGATATTGGATTATCAAGAGGATGAGGATCCTCTACAATTGTTCCCCATTACTAGGCAACCTTTTGGCCCTAATGATCAATTTCCTCAAGGAGGTGTGAATGTGCAGTATAATGTCCTTCAATTTAAGTTCCTTAAAGAAATGAAGGCAGCTGTTGCCAATTATGGCCCTCAATCTCCTTTTGTCATAGGGCTTTTAGATTCTTTCTCCTCTGAGGATTTGTTTTTGCCTCTTGATTGGGAGACTTTGGGGAAGGCTGTTTTGGACCATTCTCAGTGGCTCCAGTTATGCAGTTGGTGGCTGGAAGATGCCAAAGAAGAGGCCCACCGCAATGCCGCTAGAAATCCTCCAGGACCAACAGAGGAGCAATTAACAGGTACTGGTCAGTTTGCTACCATAGCGGCTCAATCTGGGCTCGATGATGTAGCATTATCACAAGTTAAAGGACTTTTTTAAAAAGCTTGGTGTAAAGTAGAACCATCAGGAAAAACTGCTTTGTCTTTCGTTAAGATTTTGCAGGGTGCTAATGAAACTTATCCTGATTTTGTTGCTCGGCTCCAAGATGCTTTAATGAAGACTGTGGGTGATGGGGCAGCAGGCAAAATCCTGATAACCACATTAGCTTTTGAGAATGCTAATCAAGAATGTCAGAGGTTGCTGCACCCTCTAAAGGCTGCTGGAAACTTACAAATAGAAGATTTTATTAGAGCCTGTGCCAGAGTGGGAGGGGCTGCCTATAACGCACAATTGTTTGCTGGAGCTCTATCTAAGGCACTCATGGGAAAAAAGGGAGTTTGCTTTCAATGTGGAAAGACTGGTCATTTTAAAAAGGAGTGTCATAAGTTATCTAATAAGAATGACTCCCCCAAAATAGGATCTAAAAGGCTTCCCACTGAGCCCTGTCGTCGTTGTGGCAAAGGGTGACACTGGACTAATCAATGTCACTCTAAAGTGGACAAATACAGTAACCCTCTAACCTCCGGATCGGGAAACTTGCAGAGGGGCCCTTCAGTTTGGGGCCCCAGCAACAATACAAGCCCTCTTCATTTGCAATTTCCAATCAGCTCGGGAGTCCAGCATCAGCAGGCAAATCAGTCAATGTTAACCCCCAATTTTCACTAACTCAACTTTTCTCTGCTACTACTGGTAGCACTGCTGCTGATGTGTCAATTTTGCAGGCCGTCGAACTCACCCCAGAAATGGGAGTTGTTAAATTGCCTACAGGTGTTTTTGGGCCATTACCTCCACATACTGTTGGATTGCTTATAGGACGTAGTAGTAGTATTCTAAAGGGTTTACAAGTTCATTTGGGCGTTATAGATTCTGATTATAAAGGGGAAATTCAAATTATGGCACAGGCTCATAAACCCATATCCCTTAAAGAGGGGCAATGGATTGCACAACTCCTTTTACTACCTTATTTTCAGTTTCCTTCACAGAGGCAAGAAAGTACCAGAGGTTTTGGAAGCATGGGTAAACATATTTTTTGGGAAACTTTAGTAACTCAACAAAAACCCTTGTTTCCTCTCGAAGTAGAGGGACAAATTTTTCAGGGCTTGGTTGATA
>NW_012108597.1:285719-286452 GCF_000951045.1 Mandrillus leucophaeus
GGGATCCTTACAACCTGGCCTTCCTAATCCTTCTATGATTCCTCAAGATTGGGTGCTCATGGTTATTGATTTAAAGGATTGTTTTTTTTCTATTCTTTTGGATCAAAAGGATTGTCAGCGTTTTGCCTTCTCTGTCCCTGTTTTTAATAATTCTCAGCCACTTTCTTGATGTCAATGGAAAGTTTTACCTCAAGGTATGTTAAACAGCCCTACCTTGTGTCAAGAATTTGTCCATCGGGCCTTGGATCCTGTTCGAAAATGTCATCCGTCTGTTCTTTTATATCATTATACGGATGACATTCTTCTTGCTGCACCCACCAGAGAAAAGCAGCAAGATGCTTTTGCATCATTACAAACTCAGCTTTCTTTCTACTCACTTAATATAGCCCCAGACAAAATTCAAGTGGATTTTCCTATTCAATATTTAGGTTATACCTTGGGAGCATGAAATATTCAACCCCAAAAAATTCAAATTCGACGTGATCATTTAAAAACATTAAATTATTTTCAAAAGCTTTTAGGAGACATTAATTGGATATGTCCTGTTTTAGGAATACCAACATATCAGTTACAACATCTTTTTTTCTATTCTAGAAGGAGACAGTCACTTGGACAGCTCACGTCATTTAACTCCTTTAGCTTTACAGGAACTCCAGCTTGTAGAAGAGCAACTTCAAAAGGCCCATTTACATTATATCCTTCCCGACGTTCCCCTTTCCCTTCGTTTATTTCA
>NW_012108597.1:287047-315893 GCF_000951045.1 Mandrillus leucophaeus
CTTATATTTCTCAGGCCACTTTACCTCTTTGTGCTACTTCTTCTCTTCAAAAACTCTTTTCTTTGTTATCCTCTACTTTGAGCCAACGTCGAGCTCCTTTATTCATCACTCATCTTCGTTCTCATTCTCAACTTCCTGGACCATTAGTTCATGGTAATACTCAGATTGATTCACTTTTAATTGGCCACCTGCAGGCTGCAGAACAAGAACATGCTCTACATCACACTAATAGTTCTGGCGTTCAATGGCAGTTTCATTTCACTCATAAACAAGCTCGTTCTCTTATTCGAGCTTATCCTTCCTGTGCTCCTTTGAGCATTCCATCCTTCCATCCTGGGGTTAATCCACGAGGTACTCAAGTTAATCAGATTTGGCAAATGGATGTCACACATGTCCCTTTTTTTGGACGATTAAAGTATATTCATCATAACATTGATACCTTTTCTCATTTTCAATGGGCCACTCTGTTGCCATCTGAGAAAGCTGATTCTGTTATTACACATCTCTTAGCTTGTTTCGCCATCATGGGCATTCCTCTTATACTTACAACTGATAATGCCCCTGCCTATGTCTCTCGTAAATTACAAGTTTTCTTATAGCAATACAATATTCAACATATCACTGGTATCCCGGGCAACAGTCAAGGTCAAGCCATCATTGAGCATGCAAATTTAACCTTAAAAACTCAACTGCAAAAAAAAAAAAAAGGGGGAAATGAGTCCCCCAGAAACCAGATTCTGAAGGTTCTTTTTACCTTAAATTTTTTGAATCAATGGAGACAATTGCAAGACTCTGCTGCCGTAACCCATCTTTCCTCACCTCCCGCGGTGATAGTCCCCGCTGACAATTTAAGGGTTTGGTATCCTAATGAAGAAGGTAAGTATGTTCAAGGGCAAGTTTTAAAACAGGGACGGGGCTATGGTCTTGTCCTTACAGGGAGCAGACCTGAGTGGTTTCCTACAAGACGATTGAAACCCTGTTGAAAAGAAAACTGGATTCAGCATGCATTTCTTCCTTTGTTGGATGTGCCTCAGCAGGGGACTTATTTCCCTTAGTGAGGTTTTGTATGAATATTGGACTTATATTCCCTTTCCACCCTTGTATCAGGGAGTCGCCTGGGGGGAGGCAGAAATTAAGGTTTTCACCAATGACACTACTTGGATGCCATCCCCTTATATAGACAAGGACAACATAGAGCGGGAAACAGGAATGATAAACAACACATACCAATTTGGAGTGGAAGGACTTCCAATATGCATGGGAAATAGTCCTCATTGTCTCCGAAAATCGCATGAAGCCTGGGCTGTTCGCTATTATCATAGTCATGTGGCTGCTAATACTGTTATTATTGTAACTAGAAGCTTTCAGTGTAATCATACTGTATATAGTAATGAGACTATTCCTAGTTCTTTACCTTTTTGTCCTATCCCAGAGGTTTCCCCTAATATTGAGGTGCTGGAGTGGCAACAATGTCGGGGAACTAAACCCCGGATTTTATTAGAATACAATGGGATGCAAATAACTGATTGAAGTGTGCATGGTGATTTTCAAACAAAATTTAGTCACATACCTTTGAAATGGCACCGGGTAAATAAAAGTATTGCCGCTAATGGTAATGAAACCTTGGTATGGCGTGAAGGAGGCCTGTCACCACCTATGCCTCATCTTAGACACTCTTTACAAGTACAGAGTCATCTTTGGAAGTTGTTAGCTGCAGGCGATGCCATTAGCACTTTTGTGGGGAATATGTCCCTTAATCTTTCTAACCCGAATAACTCCTTTCATATTCAGTTATATTGGAATACCTCCCGATATATTATTGCTTGAGTCCGTAAGCCCTACCTATTATTAGCGGGGAATTTGAAATGGGATAATGATACGGGGATTGTTAATTGTACAGATACATGTACATTTTTGTCTTGCCTCAATCATTCCTGGTGGCACAACTTTACTGGGGATATTTATATCCTCAGGGCTCATAAGGAAATTTGGCTACCTGTTAACCTTACACGACCGTGGGGGGCATCACCTCTTGAGACTTATATCTGGACTTCTCTCCAGCGAACCAGCCGTGCCCTTGGACTTATAATTGCCTCGGTGATGAGCCTTGTCACCATCGCCTCCACTGCGGCCGTAGCAGGGCTCACTCTTCATCAAAGCATACAAAATGCTGAATCTGTGCAGCAATAGCACGAACAATCTCACTGGTTATGGCTTCAACAACGAAACATTGATTCTCAACTTGCTGAAAGATTGGACAACATGGAGCAAGCATTGACATGGCTTGGAGATCAGCTCACTGTCCTCAGTACTCGGATAACATTACAATGTGATTGGAACTCCACTCAATTTTGTGTAACGCCTGTGCCTTTTAATATCTCTCAGAATTGGACCGAAATCCAAAAATTATTAGTAGGCCATAAAAATATTGGTTTGGACATCCAAGAGCTCACTCAGAACATTTCCGAAGCATTTCGACAACAATTACATGTGTTGTCCGGAACCGCAACCCTGCAGGAGCTGGGTCAACGCATTGCTGCCTTTAACCCATGGACCCAGATGAAAACATGGATTTCTACAATCTCTGGAAGTATATTGCTTTGGGCACTCGGATAGGGTCTACTTCTCTTGGTGATTCGATGCTCCCTCCGTCGCCTCCAAAAACAAAAGAAAACACAGGAACAAATATGGGCTACCTTTTTAGGATTGAGGCAAAACAAAAAGGGGGAAATGCAGGGGCCTTTGAAAACAGTATGCTGAGAATAGATAGGGCTCAAGGACAGTATCTCCAATTGAACTTTTAATGAACTCCCGTAGGCGCCAAGAAGGCGGGCAGATAAGGAAGAGCATAGAGACAAGAAACTGAGTATAAGGTTACATCTGGGTAAAGAAAGTTGGTTTTGCATTGTGTTCTTTCTGCTGACGTGGGGTTTATGGAGTATAAATAAAGTGAGGTGGAGGCTCTGAGTGCAGCTGCCATGTTCTCTGTTTGTCTTTGTCTTTTGTGTCTGTTCATTCTCCACCACCCCCGGCACGGACCTCAATGGGCCTGATGCATCTTAAAGAACTAGAAAAACCCAAAAGTAGTAGAAGGAAATAAATAATAAAAATTAGAACAGAAATAAATAAATTTGAAATAAAGAGAACAATAAAAAAGATTAATAAAATAAAAATATGTATTTTTAAAGTTAAAGAAAATTGACAAATATTTACTCAGACTAAGAAAAAAAAAGAATATTCAAATACACAAAATCAGAAATGGAAAACAAAGGCATTGCAACTTATTCTGCAAAAAATTAAAGATTATTAGTGGCTACTACATGAATGACAAAATTCAACACCCTTTAATAATAAGATCCCTCAAAAAACTGAGTATAGAAGAAACATATTTCAAAATAATAAATGCCATATCTGACAGACTCACAGTTAGCATCATACTACATGGGAAATAACTGAAATCCTTTCTCCTAAGATCTGGAACATGATAAGAATTTCGACTTTCTCCACTGCTATTCAACGGGATGTCCCAGCCAGGGCAATTAGACAAGAGAAGGAAATAAAGAGCATCTAAATTTGAATGGAAGAATTAAAATTACTTTCGTTTTCAGATAATATAACCTTATATTTTCAAAAATATTGTAATAGTCCATTGGTGCACTGCTATAAAGAAACACTAAGACTGGGTAATTCATAATTAACTGGGCATGGTGGTGGTGCCTGTAATCAAAGCTTCTAGGGAGTCTAAGGCAGGAGAATTGGTTGAACCAAGGAGGCAGAGGTAGCAGTAAACCAAGATCATGTCACTGCACTCCAGCCTGGGCAACAGAGCACGAATCTGTTTCAAAATAATAATAATAATAATTAATTAATTGTACATTTTTCAATGCCTGAAATAGTGTATTTGGATTGTTTGCAACACAAGGAATAAATGCTTAATGTGATTGATACCTTATTCTCCATAATGAGATTATTTAACATTACGTGCCTGTATCAAAACATATCATGTACCCCATATATATACATACACACACACACACATATATATATATACCTACTACCTACCCCAAAACATTAAAAATCAAAGCATTCAAAAAGAAGCAAAAAGTAGGAAAACAGAGCTGGAGTCATCACATTGCTCAATTTCCATCTATGCTAAAAGTGTACAGTAACCAAAACAGCATGGTACACATACAAAAGCAGACACATAGACCAATTGAACATGAGAGAGAATCCAGGAATAATGCTGCACACCTACACCTATCTGATCTTTAAAAAAATCATCAAAAATGAAAAATAGGGAAAGGACTTCCTATTCAATAAACGGTGCTGGAATAACTGGCTAATCAAATGCAGAAGATTGAAACTAGTCGTGTCCTTTACACTATATGTATACACATATATAAACCCTCAAGATCAAATTAAGACTTAAATACAAAACCTAAAACTATAAACACCATGGAAAATAACCTAAAAAGTGTCATTCTGGATGTATAAACAGGCAAAGATTTTACAACAAAGATGCCAAAAGCCATTGTGACAAAACCAAAATTGACAAATGGGACCTAATTAAACTAAGAAGCTTCTTCACAGTAAAAGAAACTATCAACAGAATAAACAGAAAACCTACAGAATGGGGGAAGATATTCACAAACTATGGATCCAACAAAGTTCTAATACCCAGAATACATAAGGAACTTAAATTTACAAGCAGAAAACAAACGACTGCATTAAAAAGTGGGCAAAGAACATGAACAGATACTTTTTAAGAGAAGACTTGCATATGGCCAGTAAGTATATGAAACAATGCTCAACACCACTAATTCTTAGAGAAATGGAAATCAAAACCAGAATGAAACATTATCTGACACCAGTCAACAAGTGTATTATTAAAAAGTAAAGAAAAACAGACGTTGGTGAGAATGCAGAGAAAAGGAAATGCTTATGTATTTCTGGTGGGAATGTAAGTTAGTTCAGCCACTGTGGAAAGCAGTTTGTTGATTTCTCAAAGAAGGTAAAACACAATTACTATTTTACCCAGGGATTCTATTATTGGGTATATACCCAAATGAATGTAAATAATTCTACCCTAAAGACACATGCATGCATATGTTCATCACAATATTATCCACAATAGCAACAAAATGGAATCAACCTAGATGCCCATCAACAGTAGACTAGATAAAGAAAATATGGTACATATGCACTATCAAATACTGCATGGCCATTAAAAATAATAGGATAATGTTCTCTGCAGCAACATGGATGGTGCTGTAGGCCATTATCCTAAGCAAACTAACATAGGAACAGAAAATCAAGTACCATATGTTCTCACTTATAATTGGGCACTAAACATCAGGTACATGTGAACACAAAGAAGGGAACAGCAGATGCAGGAATTTACTTGAGGGTAGAGTGTGAGAGGAGGGTGAAAATCGAAAAACTATGGAATACTATGCTCATTACATGGGTGACTAATCTGTACACCCAACCCCCATAACACGGAATTTACCTACATAACCCACCTGCACATGTGCCCTTGAATATAAAATAAAAGATAAAAAGCATTTTTTGTAAAGAAATTTTGAGATATTTTAGCAAATCAGAATTGAAGTGTTGTCAAATGCAAAAGAGGCTAATATTGCCTCAACTTTCCCTTCGTAATTGTTCCCCACGTTCTTCCCTCAAGGTGTTCACATGCTATTTTTTTCCCACATTCAAAACTTGTCTTTTATTTTTGCTGAGATACGAGTGATTTACTCATTTATTTATTATGTACTTAGTGCTAGCTTTGTGTAATCCACTAGACTAGGCTTTAAGGTGTTAAAAACAAAAAAGAAACTTCAGAGAAACTTCAGCGGAATTAAATTTAAAGGAGTTTGAGCAATGAACGATTAATGAATTTGACAGCCCCCAGAATCACAGCAGATTCAGAGAGACTCTAGGGATGCTTCGTGGTGAGAACAAACTTATAGACAAAAAAAAAAAAAAAAAAAAAAAGCGAGATAAAGAAACCAGAAGTGAGGTACAGAAACAACTGGATTGGTTACAGCTTGGTGTTTGCCTTATTTGAACACAGTATGAACACTAAGCAGTGTATGAGTGGTTGAAATATGGCTGCTGGGATTGGCCAAGACTGAGCTCTTGTTACAGACACATACTCCTAAGTTAGATTTTTAATGTTGTTTACCTGTTAAGTTAGGTTGCAGTTTGTCCACAAGAACACAAATACAGAAGTATGGAGTCCTTCTCAGGCCATATTTAGTTTGTTTTAACAAGGGACACAGATATTAATTAGATATAATTTCTCCTCTCAAGATATTCAAGATCAATATTTAAAATGCTATCACAGGCAAGGTGGTTGGCATTTTTATTGGAATTAAAGTTTCCAGTTGAAGAGCTAGACTGTAAATCTTTGGCATTTTAGGCATTGTGGACAGGTATTTGGAACACCCTAATATTACTCTCCCAAAACTCAGTCGTCCCTCAAAATAGGTTCATGTTGTGTCAATGAGGTCTCTAGATCAGGGAGATCACAGAAGAACTTTAGTGAAGTAGACAGTTAATAATCTAATTACATTGCAAACTCATTGAAGTTGGGGTGTATGTTTTATTCATCTATGAATACCAAGCACCTACCAGAGTGCTTAGGCTTAGAAAACATTTGTTCTAGAAGTGAGTAAATAGGAGAGGATAAAATAACTCTATAGATTAGATCATGTTTCAACTGTCTTTTATAAAAATGTGCTTGAGAATGCTTATAGCGAACCTGGAGACTGCCCTCTGAGCCTGTCTACCCTCTATTTTGTTTTTTGTTTCTGAGATCTTAAATTTCTCCTTATACCTTCTCTCCATTTGCAAATACCTAGTCTTTCATTAAGAAGCTAAAAGAGGCTGTGCAGCTGATATGTAACCAAAAATGGCTCAACATGCAAAAGTGAATCTTTCCATGTAGCTAGCTGATGGATATTAATAAATTAGTCAACATACAATTATTTTTCTATGCAGAGTTCCATGTTGATTATTACATAGAATAAATGGAAGCAAAGTTTCCTTACAAGGAGAGAGGTAGTGCAATTTAGTGAAATGAACAGAGGCCCTGGATAAACATGGCTTGCAATCCTGGCCTAGCTACTTAAACCTGTGGTACCTTGGACATGTTATTTAGGAAAGTTTTGAAATCCTAGATGCCTCATTTTTAAAATATGGATGTGATGGTTAATACTGAATGTCAACTTGATTGGATCAAAGGATATAAAGTATTGATCCTGGGTGTGTCTGTGAGTGTGCTGCAAATGAGATTAATATTTGAGTCAGTGGGCTGGGAAAGGCAATACCACCTTTAATCTGGGTAGGCACAATCTATTCAGCTGCTAGCATGGCTAGAATATAAGTAGGTGGAAAATTGTGAAAAGAGAGACCGGCTTAGCCTCCCAGCCTACATCTTTCTCCCGTGCTGAATGCCACCTGCACACCAAGTTCTTCAGTTTTGGAACTCAGACCCTCTCTCCTTGCTCCTCAGTCTTCAGATGACCTATTGTGGGACATGGGACATTGTAATTGTGTGAATTACTACTTAATAAACTCCCCATTACACCCCCCCCACACACACACATATGTTTAATATGATTAGACTCCAAAATGCTAAGGACTCTACTTCTAATAGAATGGAGAATACTGATAGTCCTTGGCATAAACTGTTTAGAGAGTTACGCAAAATAAATGTATTTGACACTCCTGATTCATCACTTGTGAGAGGCAAGGAGTTCAGTGACATTGTATGTAATACTTTTGACCATATATGGAGAACCAAGGAACATAATGAGTTGGTTGATTGCTCCTACGTTCAGTGGACAAAGTGATGAAAGAAAATATGAACTCAGGGATTCTAACTCCTGGCTTCAAAAGCAGATACTGAGCCTCAAGTCTGCTAAGATTGCCCTGAGTGAGTCTTATCTCCTGTAGAGAAAGAGCTGAAATTGTGGAAAAGCAGAAACAAGTTTTCATCATGCGAGTGACTGATCTGCAACAAAAGGTGCATGCACAACCTTGCCAGGTGTCTAAACTTAAAGAGAGGGCATTGATTGGAGAGGAATGGGACCTGGCAATTTGGACTGAGGATGTGTGGAAGGACCCTGATGAAGCTGGGGGCACTGAGCTTGTAAACTCTGATGAACCTTTTTTGTCAGAAGAAAACAGCTTCCCCATCCAGAGTAGTGGCAACATCTCCTCCCCAACCCATGCTGCCATCAGCTTTTCCACCATTGTCTGAGAAGATAAACCCTGCGCCCCTGAGGCAGCAGTGATGGCTTCCCCTGAGGCAGTTGCCAGGCAAGATAATGTTGGTTCTTCTCAGGAGCCACCACAAACACACCTGTTTGCTTCTAGACATATAATTAGACTAAAGTCCTGGCAGAACCCTAGAAGTGAGGTTCAGAGTGTGACCCATGAGAAGGTGCACTACACTTGAAAATAACTGCTTGAGTTTTCTAATTTATATAAACAGAAATGTTGAGATCAGGCTTGGGAATGGATATTCAGTGTGTGGCATAATGGTGGAAAAATACTTAGAGTTGGATCAGGCTGAATTTATTGATTTAGGCTCACTAAATAAGGACTCTGTATTTAATGTTCCAGCACGGGGAGTTTAAAAAGGTTCTAATAGTTTATTTGCTTGGTTAGCTGAAATATGAATTAAAAGGTGGCCCACTGTGACTGGGCTGGAAATGCCTGATCTCTCTTGATTTAATGTAGAGGAAAAGATCCAAAGGCTTAGGAAGATTGGGATGGCGGAGTGGATTAGTCACTTTAGACAAACTCATCACAGCTGGAAGGGTCTAGAAGATACACCTTTGCCCAGTGTTTTGCGAAATAGATTTGTGAGGGCAACACTTGCATTTTGCAGAGCCCTGTAATTGATCTTCCCTGTATGTCAGATCTAACAGTGGTAACTGCAGTTACTCAACTACAAAATTTAAATACAATGGGAATTATCTCAAGATGGCAGAGACCAAGTGGCAGCACTCAACCATTAAAGACAAGGTGGGCATAGCTATCATAATGGACAGCAGAGGCAAAGTGGCAATCAGAATAGTCTGACTCGTGTAGAGAAAGCCTACTGCATTTCTACTTATTTATATAAGCAGAAAACTTCCAGGTTGAATGAATAAAAGACTGATTTGAATTATTAAAAATAAAAGATGAGTCACAGCCCCTTAATCAATTTCCAGACTTGAGCCAGTTTACAGACCCAGAAACCCTTGTATGAACAGGGGGCAGGGTCCCCTTGAGGAAGAACCCCACTACATTACTGACAATTTATCCAGTGAATATTTCTTCTATTCTTCCCCAAGGAGACCTCTGGCCTTTTACCAGGGTAATTGTGGATTTTGGAAAGGGAAATAATCAGATATTTCAGGGACTACTGGACACTGACTCTTAGCTGGCATTTATTCCAGGGGATCCAAAACATAATTGTAGTCCCCTAGTTAAAGTAGGGACATATGGAGATCAGATAATTAATAGAGTTTTAGCTTAGGTCTGACTTACAGTGGGTCTAGTGAGTCTCCAGACTCAACCTGTGCTCATTTCCCCAGTGCCAGAATGCATAATTGGTATAGACATATATAGCAGCTGGCAGAACACTCACATTGGCTGCCTGACTGGTAGGGTGAGGATTATTATGGTGGGAAAAGCCAAATGAAAGCCAATGGAGCTAACTCTACATAGAAAAAATAGTAAATCAAAACCAACATGGCATCCCTGGAAGGACTGCAGAGATTAGTGCCACCATCAAGGACTTGAAAGACGCAAGGGTTGTGATTCCTACCACACCCCCAGTCAACTCTCCCATTTGGCCTGTTCAAAAGACAGATGGATCTTGGAAAATGACAATGAATTATGAATTATTTTAAGCTTAACCAAGTGGTGACCCCAGTTGCAGTTGCTGTACCAGATGTGGTTTCATTGCTTGAGCAAATTAACACATCTCTTGGTACTTGTTATGCAGCCATTGACTTGACAAACACCTTTTTCTCCATTTCTGTTTATAAGGCCCACTAGATGCAATTGACCCTCAGCTGGCAAGGCCAGTAATATACCTTTACTGTCCTACCTCAGGGGTATATTAACTCTCTGGCTTTGTGTCACAATCTTATTCAGAGACACCTTGAACAGTTTTCACTTCCACAAGCTATCACACTGGTCCACTACATTGATGGAATTATGCTGATTGGATCCAGTGAGCAAGAAGTAGAAAACACACTGGACTTATTGGTGAGACATTTGCATGACAGAAGATGAGAAATAAATCCAACTAAAATTCAGGGACCTTCTATCTCAGGAAAATTTCTAGGGGTCCAGTGGTGTGGGGCCTGTCAAAATATTCCTTCTAAGGTGAAGAATAAGTTGTTGCATTTGGCCCCTCCTACAACCAAGAAAGAGGCACAACACCTAGTGGGCTGATTTGGATTTTGGAGGCAACACATTCCTCATTTAAGTGTGACCTGAAAGGCTGCCAGTTTTGAGTGTCATCTAGAACAGGAGAAGGCTCTGCAGCAGGTCCAGACTGCTGTGCAAGCTGCTCTGCCATTTGGACCATAAGACCCAGCAGATCCAATGATGCTTGAAGTGTCAGTGGCAGATAGGAATGCTGTTTGGAGCCTTTGGCAGGTGCCCATAGGTGAATCACAGCAGAGACCTCTGGGATTTTAGAGCAAGTCCATACCATCTTTGCAGATAACTGATCTCCTTTTGAGAGACAGCTCTTGGCCTGTTACTGGGCTTTGGTGGAAACTGAACGTTTGACTATGGGTCATCAAGTCACCATGTGACCTGAATTGCCTATTCATGAACTGGGAGCTTTCTGACCCATCTAGCCATAAAGAGGGTCATGCACAGCTGCATTCCATCATCAAATGGAAGTAGTTCATACGTGATCACACTCTAAGAGGTCCTGAAGGCATAAGTACTTTAGTGAGGAAGTGGCTCAAATGCCCATGGTCTCCACTCCTGCCACCCTGCCTTCTCTGCCCCAGCCTGCATCCATGGCCTCGTGGGGAGTTCCCTATGATCAGTTGACAGGGGAACAAAAGACTAGGGCCTGGCTCACAGATGGTTCTGGACGATTTGCAGAAACCACCCAAAAGTAGACAGCCACAGCACTACAGCCCCATTCTAGGACATCCCAGAAGGAGATCTGTGAAGGGAAACCTTCCCAGTGGGCAGAACTCTGAACAGTAAACCTGGTTGTGTACTCTCCATGGAAGGAGAAATGGATGGCCAAATGTGCAATTATATTCTGATTCATGGGCTGTAGCCAATGGTTTGGCTGGATGATTAGGGACTTGGAAAAAGCATGATTGGAAAATCAGTGACAAAGAAATTTGGGGAAGAGGTATGTGGATGAACCTACCTGAGTGGTCCAAACTGAAAATATTTGTGTCCCATGTGAGTGCTCACCAACAGGTCACCTCAGCAGAGCAGCATTTTAATATTCAAGTGGATAGGATGACCCGTTTTGTGGACACCACTCAGCCTGTTTCCCCAGCCACCCCTGTCACCCCCCAATAGGCCCATGAACAAAGTGGCCATGGTGTCAGGGAAGGAGGTTACACATTGGCTCAACAACATGGACTTCCACTCAACAAGGCTGACCTGGCTATAGCCACTGCTGAGTGCCCAATTTTCCAGCAGCAGAGACCAACACTGAACCCTCGATACGGCATCATTCCTCAGAGTGATCAGCCAGCTACCTGGTGGCAGGTTGATTATATTGGACCTCTTCCATCATGGAAAGGGCAGAAGTTTGTCCTCACTGGAATAGACACTTACTCTGGATATGAGTTTGCCTACCCTGCATGCAATGCTTCTGCCAAGACTACCATCTGTGGACTCACGGAATGCCTTATCTACCATCATGGTATTCCATGCAGCATTGCCTCTGACCAAGGCCCTCCCTTTACAGCTAAAGAAGTGTGGCAGTGGGCTCACGTTCATGGAATTCACTGGTTACTATGTTCTTCATCATCCTGAAGCAGCTGGATTAATAGAATGGTGCAATGGCCTTTTGAAGTCACAATTACAACACCAGTTATTTGACAATACTTTGCAGGGCTAGGGCAAAGTGCTCCAGAAGGCCATGTATGCTCTGAATCAGCATTCATTATATGGTACTCTTTCTCCCATAGCCAGGATTCATGGGTCCAGGAATCCAGGGATGGAAGTGGAAGTGGTACCTCTCACCATCACCCCTAGTGATCCACTAACAAAATATTTGCTTCCCATTCCCACATTACGTTCTGCTGGCCTAGAGGTCTTAGTTCTAGAGGGAGGAACACTGCCACCAGGAGACACAGCAACGATTCCATTAAACTGGAAGTTAAGATTTCCACCTGAACATTTTGGTCACTTCTTACCTTTAAGTCAACAGGCTAAGAAGAGAGTCACAATATTGGCTGGGGTGATTGACCTGGACTATCAAGATGAAATAAATCTACTACTCCACAATGGAGGTAAACCTTCAAGAATGAAGGTTTGGGTCACTCCCCAAGGTAAAAACCATTACCTGCTGAGATGCTTGCTGAAGGCAAAGGGAATACAGAATAGGTAATAGAAGAAGGTAGTCATCAATACCAGCAACGGCTACATGACCAGCTGCAGAAGCTAGGACTGTAATTGTCATATTTCCTCCTTCTTTTGTTAACAACATGTTTGTTCATGTATACACTTGTACTAAGAAAATATCTTCAATTTTTGTTTTCTCCTTTACCATGTGACATAAGATTTATTGACTTCACATCAGCATTTAAGTATTGTTAACTTTATGTAATAGTATTTGAGTTGGGGATTGGTGTGTTTCCAGTTGCACCAAGTATAGTTGCATTATGTTAGGTATAATTATGACCTTATTATTGTCTCTATTTAAAGATTATGTATGATCTCAGTAGATATGTATGGGTTCAAGTTGACAAAGGGTAAACTTGTGATGATTAATACTGAGTGTCAATTTGATTGGGTTGAAGGATACAAAGTATTGATCATGGCTATGTCTGTGAGGGTGTTGCCAAAGGAGAATAACATTTGAGTCAGTGGGATGGGAAAGGTAGACGCACCCTTAATCTGGGTGGGCACAATCTAATCAGCTCCCAGCGTGACTAGAATATAAGCAGGCAGAAAAGTGTGAAAAGAGAGACTGGCCTAACCTTCCAGCCTACATCTTTCTCCTGTGCCGGATGCTTCCTGCTCTTGAACATTGGACTTCAAGTTCTTCAGTTTTGGAACTCAGACTGGTTCTCCTTGCTCCTCAGCCTGCAGAAGGCCTATTGTGGGACATTGTGATCATGTGAATTAATACTTAATAAACTCCCCTTTGTATATATGATATAAATATTTATTATATATATGTATATATATATATGCATGTGTATATATGTGTGTGTGTGTATATATATATATATATATACCCATTCCATTAGTTCTGACCCTCTAGAGAACCCTAATACATGGATAAAAATAATACTCACATGAGTTTGTTCTAAAAATTACACAAGCTTAGATTTCAGCTTCCATGTGATTTCAGATTGTCATTCTTTTGTACTGCACAGCCAAATGCATCAGCACTGGTTTTGTTCACATTACTCTTCTAGGTTAAACCTTTATTGATGCCTTTATTGTGGCTTATAACAATATTATGTTCAACTTGCTTTTTCTTCTATATGTACAGACATAAAATAACATTTATATCCAAAAAGAAAAGATACAAATGCAAAAGAAAATTTCAGAAAGTCATGTGAAATTGTAGATCAACAAAATATAACTACATCAATAGTAAAACTAACATTTTGGAAAGAAATTAATGAGACCTATTGAAAATATTTCACTCACTTTTTGGTTTCAAAGCTTTTCTTTTGCTGTATTTAATGATGTTTTCAGCCAAAATTATGTTAAATGACTGTTAGTGGATCCCTCCAAATGGTACTAATGTCAAAATTATGAAATCCTGAAAATTTGTCTTTGAAATATTTACCACTCTTTCTGAGCAATTTTATCCATTTTGGGCATTTTACTTCTACCCATGCCCAAGTTATCCCCAAAACACATTTCCAATATGGTATTAAAGAATTAATGTGAGGAAATTAGCATTTTCTAATATGAGTATATGAAGAAGTAATTCTTAACCCAAAAAAGTATTTAAAAATAATTTTAGCTTTTCTATGGCATATATTTTAAGCACAGTCTTTCTGGTAACTCCAAATTATTCCATTTTAGTAGCCTAATAAGGTTAGCTCTCATTCCTAAAGAGATTCCTCTTATACCACCCTGAAACAGACAATATAGCTGAGCACAGCAATGTGGCCTAAACACTTCAATATAGGCTGAAAACATTTATGTTATACAATTAACCTAAAAATCATATTTGACTCATGCATAGGCATGCCTACACCCAGAAAGGAAAAAAAAGAAAGATGATGATAGATGGGTGTGTACACAGCAGGAGCAGGAAGCTCAGTGCATTTTTGACACATTCTCATTCCAAGCACTATATACTTTCCAAGCACTATAGTAGACTCATGGCCTTTCATGTTATTAGTTGGAAACAAAAGCCATTGCATTCATAAGATCTAATGAGGTCTGAAAGCAGAATATCTTCTGTAAGTTTAGTAAGCTGTGCAATAGCCACCTGATGGCCTTCAGAGTACTACAAATAAATTTCCTCAGGAAGTAGACACCTTTGCCAGGCTGAAGCAGAAACAAGTCATGGTAAGAAACAAACCACAATGGACAATGGGAAATCAGTGTAAAAGGCAAAATTTATTACTCTATTAAAACATGATTATCATTTTAAATATATTATAACTCCTTTCCAAATTGGCAAAGTAAAATTCTAATGGTTAAGCTGGGTTTTTGCATAAGCCTACACTTTCAGAAGAGACTGAGAAAATTATAGTGATGTGTGGAAAATTAAAGTGAGACACCCTGTACCTGATTGAAGAAGTGTACAAATCATGGCAACTGAATTTATCAAGCCAAATTTTGAATTTTATTTGTTCACGATATCCTCTGATGGGGATGCTTTCCTAAACAACTAAGTGATGCTGACAAACAATTCTACCATCTATTAGAGGTAAACAATTTTTTTCCTGTTTTACTGCATAAACTATGTTACTTCATCTTGTAACCATATAAGCCTGCAGTTCTCTACAGGATATCTGAGTAGAAAGGGTAAGGTTTTTGGCTTTCTTTTTGTAAGTACAAAAACAGAACTTTATCTCTGTGAATTGGTCAATGTATGTTTCTTCTGCTTCCATTTAAAATGTCACCCTGAATCTACTAATGTCTTACATTTGTGGGGATATTTTGTTATGAAGAATGGAGACTCCAATGAGGAAATATTTACTGTAAGTTTAAAATGTTCACTGCAACTGCTGCATGCTTTGTGAAAGGAAATGTGGCTGTCTGGATAGAAAGCTCCTTCCTCTAATGATTTAAAACGACATTGACAAAAACCAGGTGTCCAGACTTATATTAAATACTGCTCCTAACAATTCTATGTAAAAATAAGATGGTAGTTTGTTAAACTGACATCTGTTTTGTGAGTTATGGGGGAAGCCTTAAAATTTTAAATATATGATTTCTGTCAACCAAATTAAGCAGCATTCAAATAGTAAATACATTTAAATGTCTAAATACTTTCATAAGATGAGACTTTGCATATTTTCTTGGTTTGGGACATTTCCCACGTGTGCATTCTCGGGTAAGACATGATGGCTTCAAATATCACAAAAGGATTTTCATCAAGCCCTAGAAACTAGCACAGCTGTTAAATCTCAGTGGGGTGATTCCCCATTTATAAGGAATATTTCTTTGGATATATATTTCTAATTTGAGAACATGAGAAACATTTTAGAAAGGGGCTCCAAGTGTTTTGCTGTCTTTTAAAGAAGGAATTCCTTTTATTTTCCTCACTCTAAATAATAAAATAGTTGTTATTTTTATGTCTGCTAATTTTATATTTGAAGTTTGATTCTGAAGTGTGTAATTCATATTTGATTCTGAAGTGTGTAATTCATATTATATATAATTGTACATATTCACAATATGTACAATTATATATAATCTTAGAGAAATTAATACAAGCCATACTAAGATATCAGTGAGACTTACTCATGCCACTACATTCTCATGATAAGAGCTAGTCAGTGTATTTTGTATATACTGAATTTCCCTGGATTAAAGAGTTGGAGATAATAGATTCTCTTTTAGTAAAAGATTTCTCAATGAAGTTTTCTTTCATAAAATATCAGGATAAAGACTTTATAGCACTACTAGCTTTTTTCCTAAGAAACAAAATATAACTGAAAACTGTAGACTACATAAGCATGACACAGGATGGCACTATCTGTTTATTACAGTTGCCAAGTTGTACCATAATGTTGAATATTGAAATTGGCTTTGCCTAATTTCTCTGACCACAAGTATAGGTGGAGTTTTTCCTCCATTGAAGTAGTTCCAAAGCGACTGAGACTCGAGATAGTATTGAAGCCCAGACAGGCTAAGCAGCTGCATGGTTCTGGGAATCTTCAGAAGAGCTGAAGTCAGCAATACTTCTTGGACTGACCTTCCTCAGAAACTGAGTTTTGGCATGATTGTGAAGAAAGATCTCCTCAGTTGACTTGAATCCTCTAAGTGGAATTTTCTTCTTCCTAAGTGGTTCCTCTTCCTCACCCATCAAGCAAGTTACTGAGGAGAAGGCTGGTTATCTTACCAATTACTAAGACTGGGTTGGGGGAGGGGGAAATTAATTATCTATGTATCCCTAACAGCAAAATTTAGTCCAAAGCTGGTGCTTAATAGGCGCTTGAAATTTGATGAATTTTAGAGTCCTTGGGGAAAGGGAGAGGTTGCCCTTTGCTCACTCTATGTTGATGTCTTGCTTTATGCAGCTGTGCATGTGGGTGTCATAGAAGGGTGAGAAAAAAAATTCACTTGAGAGCAACATGTTTTTCCACTTGGTCAAAATTGTTGTTCGAGATTAAAAAATCATATTTATCTGTAGTTCCATGGGGGTGTAAAACAATAACATATCACCAGAATTAGACTTACAAACTGGCAACTGCTTATGTGTACTGTTTTGAGGCTGAGAAAATGAACCCCTACCTGATGTGTCTTCTAGTCCTGTCTGTGAATTTCTGATATATGGCCTTTACTACTTTAAGATGAGTTCCTTCTATACCCAGCTTGTTGATAATTTTTATACAAAAAAAAAAAAATGCTATTGAGGTGATCACATGGTTTTTGTCCTTAATTCTACTTATGTAATATATCACATACATTGATTTGCATATGTTGAACCGTCCTTTCATCTCTGATATAAAACCCAATTAATCATGATGTAATGTTCACATAAGTTTCAGAATAAGCTTGTTTATATCTAAAAAAGTAAATGCAGGGATTTTTATATAAATGGTGTTAAAACAATTAATTTGAGGATAATTTGAATCTTTATTTCATTGATTCTTCTAACTGATGAACATGTTATATCATTCAATTTATTTAAGTCTTTAATTTTTTATATTTATTTTTACTGTTTTCATTTTACGTCTTTACATTTTATGGGTACATAGTAGGTATATATATTTATGGCATATGTGAGACATTTTGATATAGACATGCACAGTGAAATAATCAAATCATTAAAAATGAGGTATCCATCCCCTCAACCACTTATCCTTTGTGTTATAATCAATCAAATTGCACTCTTTTTGTTATTACAAAATGTACAATTAAGTTATTATTGACTATAGTCATCCTTCTTTGTTACAAAATAGTAGGTCTTATTAATTCTTTCTATCTTTTGTACCCATTAACCCTCCCACCTACCCTTCCTCCTCCCACTACCCTTCTCAACCTTGGGTAACCACACTTTACTCTCTGCCTGTGAGATTAATTGTTTTTATTTTTAGATTCCACAATTAACTGATAACACGCAATGTTTGTCTTTCTGTGCCTGGACTATTTCACTTAACATAATAATCTCCAGTTCCATCCCTGTTGTTGCAAATGACAGGATCTCAGTTATTTTGTGGATGAATAGTACTCCGCTGTGTATATGTACTGCATTTTCTTTATCTATTCATCTGTTGATGGACATTTAGGTTGCTTCCATATCTTGCTTCTGTGAACAGTGCTGGAAAAAGCATGGGAGCACAGACATGTCTTTAATACACTGATTTTCTCTCTTTTGGGTATACATCAAAGAGTGGGATTGCTGGATCATACGGGACCTCAATTTTTCATTTTTTTTAAGGAAACTCCAAACTGTTCTTTATAAGGGTTGTACACAACAGTGTACAATGGTTAATTTTCACCACATTCTCAGCATCATTTGCCATTGTGTGTCTTTTCGATATAAGCCGTTTTAACTGGGATGAGATGATATATTACTGTAGATTTGATCTGAATTTCTCTGATATTCAATGGTGCTGAACACCATTTTTTAACTTTTATTTTAGGTTAGGGGAACTTGTGAAGGTTTGCTACATAGGTTAACATGTGTCACGAGGGTTTGTGCATGTTATTTCATCACATAGGTGTTAAGCCTAGTACCCAATAGTTGCCTTTTCTACTCCTCTCTCTCCACCCATATTCCCTTCTCAAGTAGATCCAGTGTCTGTTGTTACCTTCCTTGTGTTCATAAGTTCTTATCATTTAGCTTCCATTTGTAAGTAAGAACATGCGGTATTTGTCTTTCTGTTCTTGCATTAGTTTGCTAAGGAAAGTAGCCTCCAGATCCATCTGTGTTCCTGCAAAATACATAATCTTGTTTTTTTAGTACCTGCATTTATTCCATTGTGTATATGTACCTCATTATCTTTATCCAATCTGTTATGGATGGCCATTTAGGTTGATTCCATGTCATTGCTATTGTGAATAGTGCTGAAATGAACATTTGTGTGCATGTATCTTTATCATAAAATGATTTGTATTCCTCTGGGTATATGCCCAGTAGTAGGATTGCTGGGTAAAATGGTTGTCCTGCTTTTAGCTCTTTGAGGAATCATCATACTGCTTTCCACAATGGTTGAACTAGTTCACCATCCCACTAACAGTGTATAAGTGTTCCTTTATCTCTGCAATCTTGCCAGCATTTAATATTTTTGACTTTTTCATTATAGTTATTTTGTCTAGTGTGAGAGGGTATCTAGTTGTGGTTTTGATTTGCATTTCTCTAGTGATCAGTGATATTGAGCTTTTTATCATATGCTTGTTGGCCATATGCATGTCTTCTTTTGAGAAGTGTCTGTTTACGTCCTTTGCCCACTTTTAATTGAGTTGTTTGTTTTCCTCTAGTAAATTTAAGTTTCTCATAAATGCTGGATATTAGACCTTTGTCAGATATATAGTTTGAATATATTTTTTCCCGTTCTGTAGGTTGTCTGTTTGCACTGTTGATACTTTCTTTAGCTGTGCAGAAGCTCTTAAGTTTAACTAGATCCTACGTGTCAACTTATACTTTTGTTGCAATTGCTTTTGCTGTCTTTGTCATAAAATCTTTGCCTGTTCCTATGTCTAGGATTATATTGACTATGTTGTCTTTTAGGGATTTTACACTTTCAGTTTTACATTTAAGTTTTTAATACATCTTAAATTTATTTGTGTGTATGATGTAAGAAAGAGGTCCAGCTTCAGTCTTCTGTATATAGCTAGCCAGTTATCCCAGCAACATTTACTGAATAGGTAGTCATTTCCCCATTGCTTATTTTTGTCAGCTTTGTCAAAGATCAGATGGTCATAGATTAGTAGCCTTTTTCTGAGCTCTCTATTCTGTTCCATTGGTCTATGTACCTGTTTTGTACAAGTACTATGCTGTTTTGGTTACTCAGCCTTGTAGTATATTTTGAAGTCTGGTAACATTATGCCTCCAGGTTTATACTTTTTGCTGAGGATTGCCTTGGCCATTCAGGCTCTTTTTTTGTTCCATATGAATTTTTACAAAGTTTTTTTCTTGTTCTGTGAAGAAAGTCATTTGTAGCTTGACAGGAATAGCATTGAATCTGTAAGTTGTTTTTGGCAGTATAAGCATTTAATGACACTGATTCTTCCTATCAATGAGCATGAGATGTTTTTCATTTATTTGTGTCTTCTTTGATTTATTTGAGCAGTGTTTTGTAATTCTCATTGTGGAGATCTTCCATCTCCCTGATTAGCTGTATTCCTAGGCATTTTTTTGAAGCAATTGTGAATGGGATTAGCATTATGATTTGCCTCTCAGTTTGGCTGCTGGTGTATAGGAATCCTGGTGATTTTTTGAACATTGATTTTGTATTTTACAGCTATGCTGAAGTTGTTTATTAGTTTGAGGAGCTTTTGGGCCAAGACTATGGTGTTTTTTAGATGTAGAATCATGTCATCTTCAAACAGGGATAGTTTGAATTTCTCCTTTGCTATTTGGATGCACATTATTTCTTTTTCTTTTTTTTTTTTTCTTATTTATTTATTTATTTATTTATTGCCTGATTGCTCTGGCTAAGATTTCCAATATTATGTTGAATAGAAGTAGTTAGAAGGTTCATTCTCATTTTGTGCCAGTTTTCAAGGGGAATGCTTCCGGTTTTGCCCATTCAGTATAATGTTGGCTGCAGATTTGTCATAGATGGCTCTTATTATTTTGGGGTGTATTCCTTCAATACTTAGTTGAAGAAACTTAGAGAGTTTTTAACATGAAAGGATGTTGGATTTTATTGAAAATGCTTTCTGGGGCCTATCATGGGGAGGGGGGAGGGGGGAGGGATTGCATTGGGAGTTGTACCTGATGTAAATGACGAGTTGATGGGTGCAGCACACCAACATGGCACAAGTATACATATGTAACAAACCTGCACGTTATGCACATGTACCCTACAACTTAAAGTATAATAATAATAAATAAATTAAAAAAAAATAAATAAAAATATGTAAATAAAAAAAAAAAAGAAAATGCTTTCTGCATCTAGTGAGAAAATCACGTGCTTTTTTGTCTTTAGTTTTGTTTATGTAATGAATATTTATTAATTTGTTTATGTTGAACCAACCTTTCATTCCAGGGCTGAAGCCTACTTAATCATGGTGGATTAGCTGTATGATGTGCTGCTGGATTGGGTTTGCAAGTATTTTGTTGAGGATTTTTTGCATTGATGTTCATCAAAGATATTGGCCTAACATTTTTTATTTTTGTGTAATTCTTGATCAGGTTTTGGTATCTGAATGATGCAGACCTCAACAGAATGAGTTTGGGAGGAGTGCCTCCTCCTCATTTTTTTGGAATAGTTTATGTAGGAATGGGACCAGCTCTTCTTTGTATATCTAGTAAAATTCAGCTGTGAATCCATCAGGTCCCATGCCTTTTTGTTGTTGTTGTTATTGTTAAGCTATTTATTAATGATTCAATTTTTGAACTTATTATTGGTCTTTTCAGGGAGTCAGTTTCTTCCTGGCTCAGTGTTGAAAAGGGTTATGTGTCTAGAGGTTTATTCATATCTTCTGGGTTTTCTATTTTGTGCACATGGAATTGTTCATAGTAGTTTTGATAATTATTTTTATTTCTGTAGAATCAGTGGTAACATTTCTTTTGTCATTTCTAATTGTGTTTATTTGTATCTTATCTCTTTTCTTCTTTATTGGTCTAGTTGGTTGCCTATCTTATTAATTTTTTCAAAAAAAAATCCTGCATTTGTTTATCTTGTGAATGGTTTTATGTGTCTTGGTTTCCTTCAGTTCAGCTCTAATTTTCATTATTTCTCACCCTCTGCTGGCTTCAGGGGGTGATTTTCTCTTGCTTCTTGTATTAGTTCATTTTCATATGACTGATAAAGACATACCCAAGACTGGAAGGAAAAAGAGGTTTAATTGGACTTACAGTTTCATATGGCTGAGAAGGCCTCAAAATCATGGCGGAAAGTGAAAAGCATTTCTTACACTGTTGTGGCAAGAGAAAATGAGGAGAAAGCAAAAGGGGAAACCCCTGTTAAACCCATTAGATCTGGTAAGTCTTATTCACTCTCACAAGAATAGTCCAGCCCCCATGATTCAATTGCCTCCCCCTAGGTCCCTCCCACAATACATGGTAATTCTGGGAGTCACAATTCAAGTTGAGATTTCGGTGGGGACACAGCCAAACCATATCATTCTGTCACCAGCCCCTCCAAATCTCATGTCCTCACATTTCAAAACCAATCATGCCTTCCCAACAGTCCCCGAAGTCTTAACTCAGAAGTCCACAGTCCAAAGTCTCATCTGAGACAAGGTGAGTCTCTTCTGCCAATGAACCTGTAATATAAAAAGCAAGCTATTTATTTCCTAGATACCATGGGTGTACAGGTATTGGGTAAATACAGCCATTCCAAATGGGAGAAATTGGCCAAAACAAAGGGGTTTCAGGGCCTATGCAAGTTCTGACCACTGGGATCACTAATTCCCCTCTGGTTAGGGTGGGTTTAAATGCTCCCTCCATGGGCAGTCTTTAGCTGAGTTTAGTTTGGTTTTCCTTTCTGCTCTAACAGGACAGCACTGAGTTCAATGCCTGATAATTGCTGTGTTCTTCCTCCCTAGGCACCCAGAGAGGCTCTCTACACAATACTATTGCTGCTGAGGTTTCAGGGAGGGGTGGCATTGGTGATTCAAGACTTTTTTCTATCTATTTAGTGTCACTTTCAGAGATTTGTATTTAAAACCAGATATTATGAGGGGTTACCTGATATTGGGTTCTTATGAAGGTGTTTTTTTCTGTGTATATGGTTGTTAAATTGGTGTCCTTGTGGATAGGACGATTGGTGAAGCCTTCTATTCTGCCATCTTGCTGACCTCTTGTGACAAGTCTTTGATTTTTAAAAATCAACATTTAGTAATTTTCAACATACAGTTTCTGTACATGTTTTGTTACATTTATACATAAATATTTGTTCTTTATTTTGGGGAACTATTGTGAATAATACTGTGTAATTTCCGTTTCCATGTGTTTGTTGCTACTATACAAATATAAAATTATTTGTTGCCTTAATATTCAACTTTGCTAAAAATACATTATTTCTAAGAATTTTGAGTGGTATATTTCTTGATATTTTCTACAGGTATAGTCATGTTTTCTGATAATAAGAAAAGTTTAATTTTCCCTTCTCAATCTGTCTTTAATTTTTTTTCTTGCCTTATTGCACTGGTTTGAACTTCCAATAGTATTTTGAATAAAAGAATTGAAAGTGAAAATCGTTACTTTATGACTTATTTTGGAAAAAAATGCCTTTACTCCTTTACTATTAAACATGATATTAACTATAGGTTTCTAAAGACATTTACTATCAAGTTGAGGTAGTTCTCTATTCATAGTTTGCTGAGGGGTTTAAAGTGAATGTGTGTTAGACTTTGTCAAATACTTTCTCTGCACTAGTTGATATTTTCCTCTATCTGCTTTAGCATGTTAGTACATTGAATTACATTGTTTTATTTTAAAATGTTGAACCAGCCTTGTATCAATGGAATAAATCTCAGTAGGTCATGTTTTGTAATTCTTTATGTATTGCTAAATTGAACTTCATAAGTGTTTGAGGATTTTTGAAAATATATTTATGAGAGATATTGGTCTGTAGTTTTTAATGTTTTCCTTTTGTATTACCTTTTTCTGATTTTAGTATTAGGGAAATGTTGGCCCCATAAAATTATTTGGGAACTATTGTCTTCTGAAAGTTATTGTGTATAATTAGTATTGTTCTTTACTAAATATCTGATATAATTTATTTTTGGAATCATCTGGACTCGAAGTTTTCTGTTTTATAATGTTTCAAATTTTATTAATTCAATTCATTCAATAGTTATTGAACTGTTTAGATTATCTATTTTATCTTAGGTGGGTTTGGTCATTTGCCATTTTTAAGAAATTGGTCCATTCATCTAAGTTGTTAAATTTATGTCTATAGAACCATTCATAGTATTACCTTATTAGATTTATTATGTTTGCATGATCTTTACTGGCATTCTTTCTCTTATTTCTTGTACTGACAAATGTGTGTTTTATCTCTTATTTGTTTGTATTGCTTAAGGTTTATCAATATTTTCTGTCTTTTCAGAGAGCTGTACTTTGGGTTTGATTAATTTTCTCAATTGTTTTTCTGTCCAATTTTATTGATTTCTGATTTTTATTATTTTATTCCTTCTGTTTGCCTTTTTGCTCTATTTTTTAGTTCTGTGAGTTGAAAGCTTATATTATTGATTGAGACCTGTATTCTTTTCTAATATAAGCATTTAGTGATCTCAATTTCTCTCTAGGCAGTCTTTTAGCTGTACCTCACTTATTTTGATATGTTGTATTTTCACTTTCATTTAATTCAATATGTAATTTTGTTTCCCTTGAGACTTATTTGATTCATAAAATAATTAGTTATATGCTGCTTAATTTCCAATAGTTTGGAAAGGTTTCTGTTTACTTCTAGCTTGAATTTTAATATGCAACTGATTATTAGTTTAATTCTTAGCTCGATTTGTAGCTTGACTCCATCATGGTGAGAGAACATACTATGTATAATTTTAGTTTTTAAAACATTGTTAAAATTATTTTGTAATCCAGGATATTTACTATCTTCCTGAATGTTTAATATTTGCTTGCAAAGTGCATGTATTTTTCCCTTGCTGAATGACATATTAAAGGAACATTGTTTTATAATAATATTTCTGACACCAAATATGTGGGTTTTCTGCAATAAGCAATTCTTTAACTCTCTAGAGAAACCAACTGGCTGTCCTACACTTTAATTTAATTTTGACACTACTCCACTTAGTGGAGACATCACCAGTTAGGATGTCAGTTCCACATATCTACCTCCCACTTCAGATGCTAATCTCAAGTAGTGGGTCCCCAGGCTACTCACACTACTTATTTGGCTACAGACTAGGGGTTCCCACACCACTTCTAATGTTTGACAATTTGCTATAATGGCTCACAGAACTCAGGGAAACATTTTACTTACATTTACTGGGATATTATAAAGGATATTATAAAGTATATACATGAATAGAGAGATAAACAGATAAATAAGGAAAGGTCTGGAAGGGTTCTAAGTGAAAGAGTTTCTGTCCCCATGGAGTTTGGGGAGTGTTACTATCCTGGCATGTAGATATATTTGCCAACCTGGAAGCTCTTCAAAGCCCATTGCTTAGGTTTTTTACATAGGTTACATTATGTAGGCATGATTGATTAATTCATTGACCATTGGTAATTAAACTCAATCTTCAGCCCCACTCCACTCCCTGAAGGGCTAAAAGTGAGGCTGAAAGTTTTAACTCTCTAATCATATGATGGTTCCTCTGGCTGATTACTCCCTTTCTAAAGGATTTAGGGGACCATCACAAGTCACTTTAACAGCATAAACTCAGGTATGGTTGAAAATGACTTATTATGAATAACAATGACATTCTTTTCACTTCTATCACTCAGGGAATTCTAAGAGTTGAAAAAGTTTGGTGTCAAGAACCCAGGTCAAAGACTAAATATACATTTCTTTTTATATCACAATGTTACACATGTTCTATAAATTTTTATTACATCCTGTTGATTGTATATTGACATTCACTTATTTTACATCTTGAAGATTTCATATCTGTATCACCTGTTTCATGTCTGTAGCACCATTGTGTCTTGAATGTATATAATGTGTTTTGATTTCACAGACTCACAGCTGAGACTCTGGACTTTGGACTTTTGCACTGGTGCTGGAACAAGTTAAGATTTGAGGCATTGCCATCTATGACAAACACACAGCCAACATGTTACTGAATGGGGAAAAGTTGAAAGCATTCCCCCTGAGAACTGGAATGAGACAAGGATGTCCACTTTCACCATTTTCATTCAACATAGTACTGGAAGTCCTATCCAGAGCAATCAGACAAGCGAAAGAAATAAAGGACATTCAAATTGATAAACAGGAAGTCAGACTGCTGCTGTTGCTGATGACATGGTTGTATATTTAGAAAACCCTAAAGACTTATCTGCAAAGCTCCTAGAACTGATAAATGAATTCAGTGAAGTTTCAGAATACAAAATTAATGTACACGAATCAGTAGTTCTGCTTACATCAAACAGTGACCAAGCTGAAAATCAAATCAAGAACTCAACCTGTTTAACAACAGTTGCAAGAAAACATACTTAGGAATATATCTAACCAAGGAGATGAAAGAATTCTACAAAGAAAATTACAGAACACTGCTGAGAGAAATCATAGGTGACACAAACAAATGGAAACACATCCCATGCTCATAGATGGGTAGAATCAATATTGTGAAAATGACCATACTGCCAAAAGCAATCCACAAATTCAATGTGATTCCCATGAAAATACCACCATCATTCTTCATAGAATTAGAAAAAAAATCCTAAAAAATTCATATGGAAGCAAAAAAGAGCCCATATAGCCAAAGCAAGACTAAGCAGAAAGAACAAATCTGGAGGTATCACATTACCCAATTTGAAACTACATGTAGTCACTAAAACAGCATGGTACTGGTATAAAAATAGGTGCACAGACCAGTGGAACAGAATAAAAAATCAAGAAATAAAGCCAAATACAGCCAACTGATTTTCAACAGAGCAAACAAAAACCTAGAGTTGGTAAAAGACACACTAGTAAACAAATGGTGCTAGGATAATTGGCAAGCCACATGTAGGAGAATGAAACTGGATTCTCATCTCTGACCTTAAACAAAAATCAACTCAAGATGTATCAAAGACTTAAATCTAAGACCAGAAACCTTAAAAATTCTAGAAGATAAAATAGGAAAATCACTTCTAGATATTGGCTCACGCAAAGACTTAATGGCCCAAAGCAAATGCAACAAAAACAAAGATAAATAGATGGAACTTAATTAAACTAAAAAAGCTTCTGCACAGAAAAGAAATAATCAGCATAGCAAACCAACAACCCACAGACTGGGAGAAAGTCTTTGCAATCTATACTTCCAGGAAAGGACTAATATCCAGAATTTACAAGGAATTCAAACAAATCAGCAAGAGAAAAACGATCTCATCAAAAATTAGGCTAAGGACATGAATAGACAATTCTCAAAAGAAGATGCATAAATGGCCAACAAACATGAAAAAATAGTCAGCATCACTAATTATTGGGGAAATGCAAATCAAAACCGCAATACAATACCCACTTACTCCTGCAACAGTGGCGATAATCAAAAATAAAAATAAATAGATGTTGGTGTGGATGTGGTAAAAAGGGAAAACTTTTACACTGTTAGTGGGAATATAAACTGGCACAACAACTATGAAAAACAGTGTTGAGATTCCTTAAAGAACTAAAAGTAGATTTACAATTTGATCCAGCAGTCCTACTCCTGGGTATCTACCCAGAGGAAAATAAGTCATTATATAAAAAAGATACTTGTACAAGCATGTATATAGCAGCACAATTTGCAATTAAAAAAATATGGAACCAACACAAATGTCCATCAATCAACAAGTAGATAAAGAAAATATGGTACACACACACACACACACACACACACACACACACACACACACACACCATGGAATACTACTCAGCCATAAAAGGAATGAAATAATGGCATTCACAGCAACAGGGATAAAAATGGAGACCATTATTCTAACTGAAGTATCTCAGGAATGGAAATCCAAGCATCGTATGTTCTTACTCAAATGTGGGAGCTAAGTTACGAGGATGCAAAGGCATAAGAATGATACAATGAACTTTCAGGACTTGGGAAAATGGTGGGAGTGCAGTGAGACTACATATTGGGTACAGTGTACATTGTGAACAGTGTACACTGCTCAGATGATGCCACCAAAATCTCAGAAATCACCAAGAAAGAACTTACTCATGTGCAAAATAAAACAATAAAAATAGTTAAAAACAAGACTTTGGGGCTTTGAAGGTGGAATGAAGATACTTGTATGTAAGAAGGGCATGAGTTTTGAGAAGGCAGAAGCATAATGGTATAATTTGAATATGCATCCCCTCCAAAACTCACGTTCAAATGTAATCCCAAATGTGACAATATTGAGAGGTGGGAGTCTTCAGGACGTGATTCACTTATAAGGGCTTTGTCCTCATGAATGCATTAACTTATTTATGGTTTAATGGATTAATTGGTTAATAGACTAGTGAGTTATTATGAGAGTGACTCTAGTAGATTTAAAGAAGAGAAAAAGAGACCTAAGCTAGCATGCTCACCCCCCTCACTATGTGATGCCCTGTATCACCATGGGACTCTGCATTGTCTCTGCCAACAAGAAGGCCCTCACAAAGTATTTACTCTTGAGCCTGGAATTGTCAGCCTCCCTACCTATAAGAAAGAAATGTCTTTTCTTTACCAAGTTTTAGATGTTGTCTTATGAGCAACAGAAAATGGAGTAAGACAAAAGGCCGGCATTACCCTCATACCAAAGCCAGGCAAGGACACTACAATAATAGAAAGATTCAGACTTATATCTCCAACGAACATAGATGCAAAAATCCTCAACAAAATACTAGCAAATAAAATTCAATATCACATTAAAATAATCATGCACTATAATCAAGTAGAATTTATCTCTGTGACACAAGGATAATTTACATTTGAAACATTCATAAATATGATACATCACATTAATGGAATGAAGAGCAAATACCATGTTATTGTCTAAATACATACATATATATTTTTAATTCTTTTATTATTATTATTATTATACTTTAAGTTCTAAGGTACATGTGCATAACGTGCAGTTTGTTACATATGTATACTTGTGCCACGTTGGTGTGCTGCACCCAATAACTCGTCAGCACCCATCAACTCGTCATTTACATCAGGTGTAACTCTC
>NW_012108597.1:321148-322766 GCF_000951045.1 Mandrillus leucophaeus
ATTTCTGTGGGGTCGGTGGTGATATCCCCTTTATCACTTTTTATTCATCTATTTGATTCTTCTCTCTTTTCTTCTTTATTAGTCTTGCTAGTGGTCTATGAATTTTGTTGATCTTTTCAAAAAACCAGCTCCTGGATTCATTGACTTTTTGGAGGGCTTTTTGTGTCTCTATCTCCTTCAGTTCTGCTCTGATCTTAGTTATTTCTTGCCATCTGCTAGCTTTCGAATGTGTTTGCTCTTGCTTCTCTAGTTCTTTCAATTGTGATGTTAGGATGTCAATTTTAGATCTTTCAAACTTTCTCTTGTGGGCATTTAGTGCTATAAATTTCCCTCTACACACTGCTTTATATGTGTCCCAGAGATTCTGGTATGTTGTATCTTTGTTCTCACTGGTTTCAAAGAACATCTTTATGTCTGTCTTCGTTTCGTTATGTACCCAGTAGTCATTCAGGAGCAGATTATTCAGTTTCCATGCAGTTGAGCGGTTTTGACTGATTTTCTTAGTCCTGAGTTCTAGTTTGATTGCACTGTGGTCTGAGAGACAGTTTGTTATAATTTCTGTTCTTGTACATTTGCTGAGGAGGGCTTTACTTCCAATTATGTGATCAATTTTGGAATAAGTGTGATGTGGTGCTGAGAAGAATGTATATTCTGTTGATTTGGGGTGGAGAGTTCTGTAGATGTCTATTAGGTCTGCTTGCTGCAGAGATGAGTTCAGTTCCTGGATATCTTTGTTAACTTTCTGTCTCGTTGATCCGTCTAATGTTGACAGTGGAGTGTTGAAGTCTCCCGTTATTATTGTATGGGAGTCTAAGTCTCTTTGTAAGTCTCTAAGGACTTGCTTTATGAATCTGGGTGCTCCTGTATTGGGTGCATATATATTTAGGATAGTTAGCTCTTCCTGTTGAATTGATCCCTTTATCATTATGTAATGACCTTCTTTGTCTCTTTTGATTTTTGATGGTTTAAAGTCTGTTTTACCAGAGACTAGGATTGCATCTCCTGCTTTTTTTTTGTTCTCCATTTGCTTGGTAGTTCTTCCTCCATTCCCTTATTTTGAGCCTATGTATGTCTCTGCATGTGAGATGGGTCTCCTGAATACAACAGACTGATGGATCTTGACTCTTTATCCAGTTTGCCAGTCTGTGTCTTTATTTGGAGCATTTAGTCCATTTACATTTAAGGTTAATATTGTTATGTGTGAACTTGATCCTGCCATTATGATATTAACTGGTTATTTTTCTTGTTAGTTGATGCAGTTTCTTCCTAGCCTCCATGGTCTTCACGTTTTGGCATGTTTTTGCAATGGGTGGTAACGGTTGTTCCTTTCCATGTTTAGTGCTTCCTTTAGGGCCTCTTGTAAGACAGGCCTGATGGTGACAAAATCTCTAAGCATTTGCTTATCTGTAAAGGATTTTATTTCTCCTTCACTTATGAAACTTAGTTTGGCTGGATATGAAACTCTGGGTTTAAAAAAAATTCTTTTCTTTAAGAATGTTGAATATTGGCCCCCACTCTCTTCTGGCTTGTAGAGTTTCTGCCGAGAGATCTGCTGTTAGTCTGATGGGCTTCCCTTTGTGGGTAACCCGACCTTTCTCTCTGGCTGCCCTTAAGATTT
>NW_012108597.1:325072-325682 GCF_000951045.1 Mandrillus leucophaeus
CTTGGGCACTCTGGCCATTTTCACGATATTGATTCTTCCTATCCATGAGCATGGTATGTTCTTCCATTTATTTGTGTCCTCTTATTTCACTGAGCAGTGATTTGTAGTTCTCCTTGAAGAGGTCCTTTACATCCCTTGTAAGTTGGATTCCTAGGTATTTTATTCTTTTTCAAGCAATTGTGAATGGAAGTTCATTCATGATTTGGCTCTCTGTTTGTCTGCTATTGGTGTATAAGAATGCTTGTGATTTTTGCACATTAATTTTGAATCCTGAGACTTTACTGAAGTTTTTTATCAGCTTAAGGAGATTTTGGGCTGAGACAATGGGATTTTCTAAATATATAATCATGTCATCTGCAAACAGGGACCATTTGACTTCTTCTTTTCCTAACGGAATACTCTTTATTTCTTTCTCTTGCCTGATTGCCCTAGCCAGAACTTCCAACACTATGTTGAATAGGAGTGGTGACAGAGGGCATCCGTGTCTTATGCCAGTTTTCAAAGGGAATACTTCTAGTTTTTGCCCATTCAGTATGATATTGGCTGTGGGTTTGTCATAAATAGTTCTCATTATTTTGAGATACGTTCCATCAATACCGAATTTATTGAG
>NW_012108597.1:325732-338321 GCF_000951045.1 Mandrillus leucophaeus
CCTCTCAGGGGTGTACTCCACCGTGTGAGGTGTGGGGTGTCGATCTGCCCTTAGTGGGGGATGTCTCCCAGTTAGGCTACTCAGGGGTCAGGGACCCTCTTTAGCAGGCAGTCTGTTCGTTCTCAGATCTCAACCTCCGTGTTGGGAGATCCACTGCTCTCTTCAAAGCTGTCAGACCGAGTTGTTTGCGTCTGCAGAATTTTCTGCTGCTTCTTGTTGTTGTTGTTGTTGTTTAGCTGTGTCCTGTCCCCAGAGGTGGAGTCTACAGAGACAGGCAGGCCTCCTTGAGCTGCCATGAACTCCACCCATTTCGAGCTTCCCAGCAGCTTTGTTTACCTACTTAAGCCTCAGCAATGGCGGGCACCCCTTCCCCAGCCTCACTGCTGCCTTGCCGCGAGATCGCAGACTGCTGTGCTAGCAATGAGGGAGGCTCCGTGGGTATGGGACCCTCCTGGCCAGGTGTGGGATATAATCTCCTGGTGTGCCCATTTGCTAAGACCTTTGTTAAAGCCCAGTATTGGAGTGGGAGTTATCTGATTTTCCAGGTGTTGTGTGTCTCAGTTCCCCTGGCTAGGAAAAGGGATTCCCTTCCCCCTTGTGCTTCCCAGGTGAGGTGATGCCTCACCCTGCTTCAGCTCTCGCTGGTTGGGCTGCAGCAGCTGACCAGCACCGATTATCCGATTATCCGGCACTCCCTAGTGAGATGAACCCAGTACCTCATTGAAAATGCAGAAATCACCTGTCTTCTGTGTCGCTCGCACTGGGAACCGGAGACTGGAGCTGTTCTTATTTGGCCATCTTGCTCCACCACCCCTAAATATATTTTAAATAAGCATTAGACTAAATTCAACAACCGTCCATGATTAAAAAAAAAAAAAACACAACAACAACTTTAAACAAATTAGGTACAGAGGAATGTACCTCAATTCAATAAAATCTATCTGTCATAAGTCCACAGCTAACTCAACTCAATGGTAAAAATTTGAAAACATTTCCTCTATGATCAGAAACAAGACAAGGATGCCCACTCTCCACACTTCTATTTAATATAGTACTGTTAGTCCTACCCAGAGAAATTAGGCACAAAAAAAATGATTTAGTTGTAATTCAAATTATAAGAAAAAAATGTTAAGTTGTTCCTGTTTTCAAACAACATAGTCTTTTCTATAGAAAATCATAAGTCCCCTCCCCCCACAAAAAAAGTTGTTAGAACTACTAAACCAGTTGACTAAAGATGCAAGCTATGAAATGAACATACGAAGTCAGTAGCATTTTTACACACTAATAGAAATGTATCCAAAACTACTTAGAAAGAAATGTAACCAAGGAGGTGGAAGACAGATACATAGAAAATAATAAAATTTTGATGAAACAAATTAAAGATGATACAAATTAATGGGACAATATTCCATGTTTATAATTTGGAGTAGCTAATATTGCTAAAATATACATACAACTCAAAGAGATCTATAAACTCAATTCAATCTCTATCAAAATTCCAATAAAATATTTCACAGAAAAAAAAATTATAAAACTACAAAAGACCCTAATAGTAAAAGCAATATGGAGAACAAAGGACACATCTAGAAGTGGCACATTAACTGATCACAAAATCAACAACAGGGTTATGTTAATCAAAATAGTATGGTACTGGCACAAAAACAGACATAGAGAAACAGAATAGAATTGAGACTCCAGAGATAAATGCACACATCCATAGTCAACTGATATTTGCCAAAGTGCCAAAAACACACACGAGGAAAAACAGTCTTTTCAATAAATAATGTTGGGTAAAGTGGATAGTCACATGTTGAATAAAAGCAGACCCTTATCTTCTCACATGTGTGAAAATCAACTCAGAATATATTAAAGATGTACATGAAATACCTGGAAGACATGTATTTGTTGGCTCAGGACAGCTCCGGCAGCTGGGCTTCATGTCGATGAAGACGACATAGATTTTCTGTAGCAAAAGCCATAGGGGACCTTTGTGGCTGCGAGGGCTTCTGGGGACTCCTGCTCTTGTTTTCTTTTGCGGTGGGTAGGGGGGAGCTACAATGGAGGGGATTTACCTTGGTGCTGAGCTGTGCCTGCCTATGGGAAAGGATTACAGTGGTAAAAGTGCCGACTACCGTTTTCAATGTAACCACCCTTGGTCTTTGTTCCTTCCTGGGTTATTTCAGCTTTTTAATTGTACCCCAGATCCCTCCTAGATATATTTTATTTTGTGGATAGTTGCCATCATTTCTGTGGAGGGATGAGGGCTGGGACATTCTAGTCCACCATCTTCCTGACATCTTTGTAGTCAGTATTTTTAACTATCTGTCTCTTTCCACTGTCCATTCCATACTTCCTTTTTCCTCAGCAAGAACTCCATCGTGCTCTGTCTTTTTTTCCTGTTTGGGTAACTCAAACTTTTATTTCTGAATGTTCTAGACCATTCAAAGTTCTATCTGAATTTGGTTGCTGTATTTTTTAACAGAGTTCTCACAGGACACGATGGCACTAAGAGCCTCCCTAAGGAATCTCTTGTAAGCTATACACGCTGTTTCTTACCTCCACATACTTTTTTTTTTTTTTTTAGCTCCGTTTTGTAGTAATAACTCTATTTTCCCTTTGTAATCAGAATCAATCACCTCAGTCAGTACAGTAACTTGCTTCTTTGCCTGTTGATTCAGAGACAAAATGAGCTCAAAACGGTTGGGTGGAAGTTTTAACTTCCAGTTTAATAGAATCATTATCATGTCCCCACTGGAGTCATTCCTCCCTTTGGAACGAAGACTTCCAGACCAGCAAAGCCTAAGGTTGCAGAGATGGAGGCAAAAATTTTGCTATTGAATCACTAGTGGTAATAGTAAATGGTTCCACTTCCATTTTCACCCCTTGATTACTAGATTCTTAAATCTTGGCTATGGAAGAAACAGCCAGAATACTAATTTAGAGCACCTTCAGCTTTCTGAAGACCATAACTCCAGCCTTGCAAGATTTTGTCACCTAGCTGGTGATGAAACTGAGCCTTCAAAGGTAAAATTCCATCTGATTACGTGATTTAGAATAATGGAGAATATGAGAAGAACCATAAATTTTGTAAGCATAGTCTCATTGCTCTACTTAATTTTCCTGTTGACATCAGTCCCTTTATCAGAAGCAATTCTGTGTAGAATAACTGACAGTAGATAAGGTAAATCCACAGATGATAATTATAGCAGAAGTATTGCATACATGGAGGGCAAATCCATATCATAGCAACTGTCCACTATGATAACAAGAAAGTGCTTCCCCATCCATAGTGAAAGTCATCCAAAATAATAAAACTGCAATCTGGTAGCTGGCTCATCACCTGAGTAAAGGTGCCATATCAGGTACTCAAGCAATGGACTCCACTGTTAGTGTTTTGGGAACTCAGCAGTAGGTCTACCCAAGTCAGCCTTGGGAGTTGGGAATGCACTCTGTGGAGATCATGCATTATCTCCATCCCTGTCACCATGGCCACTTTGTTTATGAACCCATTTTGTAATAACAGGCATGGCTGCAGAAATAAGTTGGTATTCACAGAACTCGTCATCCTATCCACTTGGTTAAAAATCCTCTCCCACTAAGGTCACACGTAGGTGAGCATTTCAGTGGGACACAAATATTATCATATTCTTTATCCATTCAGAGAGCTATATCCAGATAATTTTTTTCACACATCTTTTTTCTACCAATTGTCCAACTGTATTTCTCTGAGTACCTTGCCATATATCCAAACCATTGGCTATAGCATATGAACAAGTATACCTATGTCCCACCTACCGCTTCTACTTATGAGCAAAATGAACATCCACGTGCACTGAGTTCTTTCTGCTGAGAGGATTTATCTTTGCTATCCGTTTTCAGGATTATCTCAGAAAGGGTCTGTAATGCTGTAGATGTCCATTCTAGGTGATGCTTGCATGTTGTGTAGAATCATCTTTAAACCAGACCAGAATTATTTCTTCCTTGGTCAACTGGTTGTAGAGAATTCCCCACAAGGCCATAATGTGGGGTGTGAGAGGTAAGATAATGTAGCAAGCATAAGAACCACAGATATTTGGTCCACTTCCTCAGGCAAATTGCGTGTGCCCTTAACACCTATTAAAGCATTGTTTCATATATATTACTTTTATTTGATAATGGAGCACTGCTGTGCATGCCCAAATTTATGGCTTAGATGGTCATGTAACATCTAGTTTATGATGGGTAGCTCAAGAGGCATGATAACATGGTGGCTCATGGTTAAGTGTTCAGTCTCTAGTATGGCCTATAGCAAGCCAAAAGGTGTTTCTCAAAAGAACAATATTTAACTGCAGAGGATAATAGGGTTTTGTTCCAAATTCTAAGGTTCTGCACTATGATTCACTTACAGAGACCTCTGAGGACTCCAAACAGCATATTTATCATTTACTGACACTTAAAACACCATCATATCTGCTGCATTATGTAGCCCAAGTGGCAGAGCAGCTTGCATAGCAACCATGACTTCTTGGGAACTTCTCTTTTCCTGGACCTCACTGAAAACAACCAGTTTCTTAGGAGGTTATGCAGTAAATGGACTCATCCTAGTTCATTTGGTCTACTCTAATAAAATACCACAAACTGGGTAGCTTATAAACAACAAAAAATTATTTCTCATAGTTTTTGAGGCTGGGAAGTACAAGATCAAGGTACCAGTAGATTTGGTGTTTGGTGATAAACCACTTTCTGGTTCACAGATGGCACCATCTTGCTGTGTTTTCACATGGTGGAAGAGGCAAGGCAGCTGTCTGGGGCCTCCTTTATAAGAACACTAATCCCATTCATAAGAGGCCCACCCTTATGATCTAATGACATCCCAAAGACCCTCCTCTCCTAATACTGTCACATTGGTGATTAAATTTCAACATATAAATTTGAAAGGACACAAACATTCAGACCACACCAGGGCTGAAGTAGCTCACACAAATGTAGAATTTGTTGCCTCCACAAAATTCAAAAGGGCTGATTTAGTGCTATGCCTGTTTTTGGTGGTATGAGGGAGCAGATAAAGCAACTTATGTTTTACCTTAGAAGGACTATCTCAACATGCCCCACACCACTAGACACCTAGAAATTTTACTGAGATAGAAGCCTCCAGTTATTTGGTGGAATGTATTTTCAACTTTCTGATATGCAAATGTCTTAATGTTTTGCCTAGAGTTATTCTAACTTCCTGCTCAACAACTCCAGTCAACATAATATTATCAGTGTAATGGACCACCATGATATCGCTACATCTGTGCAAAGGAAAGGCGATCAAGGACACTGTGGACTAAATTATAACGTAAAGGTGGACAGTTGCTACACTCCTGAAATAGGACAGTGAATGTATATTACTGGCCTTGTAAGCTGAAAGCAAACTGTTTCTGGTGGTCTTTACTAGCAGGTACCAAAAAAAAAAAAAAAAAAAAAAAAACAAAACAAAAAAAAAAAACGCATTTCCTAGACCAAAAGATGCAATGTACCCAGGACTGGGCTACTTGTGTGAGGAACAAAACCACATTTAGAACAGAAGCTTCAAATAAAATCACCACTTTATTAAATTTATGATAATATCTATTATTCTCCAACCATCATCTGTTTCTTTACAAGCCAAGTAGGTGAGTTGAATGGGCATTTGGTGAAAATCATCACCCCTACATCTTTAAAGTTTTTTATGGTGGCACTAATCTGAAATTTTGCCAGAAATGTGATATTAGTTTTCGTTTACTATTTTCTTATATAGTGGCAGTTCTAGTGGCTCCCACTTGAGTTTTCTACCATAATTGCCCTCGCTCCATTGGTTATGAATAAATTTGGGGATTCTTACAATTGCTGAGTATATGTATCCAAATTATACATACTGAAAATTGGGAAACAATAATAGGATGGGTTTGGGGACCTACTGGATGCACTGTGAGATGAACCTGAGCTAAAATTTCATCGATCAACTGACTTCTATAAACCTCTATTCTAATTGTTGGGCCATGGTAACATTTTGGGTCTCTTGAAGTTAGTGTCACTTCAGATCCCAGTGTCCAGTAGCTCCTGAATGGTCTGATTATTTCAGTTTCTGCAATTAACAGTCACTTTTACAGATGAGAGTAAGTCATGAGAGAAAGACTAATAGTACACATTTTTGGCAGTGTACCAAGGTCATTCTTTAGAGGATCTGTCTTTTCATTCATAAAAGGGGTTCTGGGTCTACACATTATCTCAAGTCAGGGAATTGATTGTGGATCCATGACTATAAATTGGTAGTTCAAGTTATATTTCTGTTCACTAGACCTAAAACTTTTCCACTTATGTGAATTAATTAAGAATTTAGTAGAATATCTGTTTATTTCGTGGGGACATCATGATCAACTAGTTAACACCACAGGTCTCTTTGAGTCAAACTCTTCTGATTACCACTTAGGCTCCACTCTTCATTATGTTAACCATGCCCATCTTGTCATTGGCAATTTAGTATAATGACTTGGCCCCTGGCACCCTGTGATGCCATTATCCTCATTGCATATTGAGATTTCTCCACAATGGCAGGATTTGCCACTGTTATTTCTAACCTATGAAGAAGAGTAACCACAGATCTCTTTAAGGATGCTGGACTAAGTTCCCCTAACACATGTAATTCTCTCAGGTGTGGTAAAAGGTTTGTCCTTTGGACCCTCTCAGGGGTGGATGCGCAGGTTTTACATAATAAATTTATTCTAACATTTGAGTCTCGTTAAGTCTTTGTATTCCATCTTGTACAGTATACCAAGGCAATTGTAGCATTTCATTTTAATTTAGTGTAGGCCACCTTAGGATCCATGCCAACCAACCAACTAACTAATCAACCAACCAACCAGTCTTAGAGACATTTCTACCCATGCCCACAAGCTAAAACTATAATCTCTGCTTAGTGGACCCCTATTAATAAATTCAAGTTGACCTAACTTTATATTCCTTCAACCACTATCCCACATCCTGAAAATCCATTTCCACACATATTCCTCAGGCTTCTGTTTGTATGGTAAAATCATTCAGTTATTTTGGTGTGCATTGTATCTTTTTATGAGTCACACTTTGAGATGATTATGCAGTGCTTGTTTTGTTTCATTAACATATTGTGTTTCATTGATTGATTTTCAGACGTTAAAGCAATCTTAGTCATGGTGTGTAGTCTTTTCTATACATTGCTGAATTCAGTAAAGTGATATTTTAGAGATAATTTTGGCATTTATATTTATACAATTATTGATCTGTTCTTTCCTTTTATTGTTATATCTTTGGCTGGCTGTGGCATCAAGGTAATGCTATCCTCCATGTAGAATAAATTGGGAGGTGTTCCATCCTCTTTTATTTTTAGAAGCGTTTGTAAAATACTGATGTTAATTCTTTGAAAATTTGGAGTAACTTACTAGTGAAGCTATCTGGGCCTCAAATCTGCTTTGTGGAAAATTTCCTGACTAGTAATTTGGTCTCTTTACTTGGTTATTATAAGTCTATTCAGTATTTAAAGTTTTTGATTCAGATTCAGAAGTTTGTGTTATTATATAAATTTATCCATTTAATTTATGGAAATACAGTTGTTCATATCATTCCCCTATAATCCTCTTTTATTTCAATTAGGTCAGTGATGATAGTTCCTCTTTCAGTCCTGATCTTAGGAACTTTAGTTTTCTCTTCTTTTGTGTTGATAAGTCTACCTAAAGGTTTGTCAATTTTATTGACCTATTTAAGAAATCAATTTTTGTTTCATTAATTTTCTCTACTATTTTTCTATTCTCTATGTTGGTTTTTTATGTTGTAATCTTTTGTTTCCTTCCTTCTGCTTCTTTGGGTTAAGTTTTCTATTCTATTTGTAGTTTTCAAAGGTTTTAAAAAAGGAGAAATTTCTCAAATCATTGACCTTTTTAATATATGTCTTCTAATCTATAAACTTTTGTTAAAGAACTACTTTAGCTGTATTCAGTAAGTTCTGGCATGTTGTGTTTTCATCTTTAGTTATTCAGAGTATTTTCTAATCTCTCTTGTATTACTTTCTTTGACTCATTTTTTATTTAAGAAATTGTTTTCAAATTTTCTCATATTTGTTAATTTCCAGAATGTCCTCTTATTCATTTTAAAATTGTATTCCATTATAATCAGAAAATATATTTTGTAATATTTATCCTTTTAACCTTATTAAGGTTTAATTTATTGCTTGATCTATGTTCTATGTTGGAGATTGTTCCATTGTGCACTTGAGAAGAATATATATTCTGTTGTAGTTGGGTGTAGGGTTCTATCACCATCTGTTAAGTTTAGTCAATTTATAGTGTTGCTCAAGTTTTGTATATCCTCATTAACCCTCTCTCAAGTTGTTCTAGCCATTATTGAAAGTAGAATATTAAAGTCTCCAACTACTAGTGGTGACTTGCTTATTTCTCTTATTTCTGTTAGTTTTTGCTCCATATATTTCAGGACTATATTGTTAGATGTATATATATTTTTAATTGCTATGTTTTTCTCATCAAAAGACCCATTTATCATTAAGTAATATCCTTTGCATTTAATGACAATTTTTGTCTAAAGTCTATTTTGTCTGATATAAGTATTGTCGCTCCAGCTTTATTTTGTTTACAGTTTATGTAGCATATCTTTTCATTTTCTTTAACACTCAATCTATCCGTGTCTTCGAATCTAACCTGTGTCTCCGTAAGCAGTGTTTGGTTGTATATAGTTGTTTATTTTAATCCATTCTACTACCACTGTCTGACTTTGACAGGAGTGTTTAATTTATGTGTAACGTAATTATTGACAAAGTTGGATGTACATCTACTATTTTGTTGTTTTCTTATTGATTTATGTTATGATGACATTTTTCTTCAACCTTTCATTTCTATCTTCACTTGTGTTACATATGTGTACCATTTTAATTAATTTATTCCTTCTTATACTTCAGTTTTTGAGTTATTTTCTTAAAAGGTTTTTGTGGACTTCAACTAACATCTTACATTAAAATAGCCTGGTTCAGATTAATATCAACTTAATTTCAATAGTATGAAAATGTTCCACTTATAGTGCCATTTCTTCCTTGAACTTTTTTATTTTTGTGTACAAATTACATTTTTACATATTTTAAACCCACCAACACAGGCTTATAATTATTTGTAGTTATGGCTTTATGCATTTTTTCTTTAAATTGCAGAGTAGAAGAAAAGTGCTACAAACAAATAGATGTTTAAATTCATTTATGTATTTACTTGTGTAATTACCTGCATTGGCGATGTTTACTTCCTCTTTTGGGTTTCAGTTATTGTCTCTCGTCCTCTCAATTCAGCCTGACGGGTTCCATTTGGTATTTCTTGTTGATCAGCGTTGCTATCAGTAACTTTTATTAAATTTGATTATTTGACATTGTCTTCAAATTTCCTTCATTATAGTTTTCTGAATATATTATTTTTCTGGTTGTTCGTTATTTTGTTTCTTACCAACCAATACATTCTCCTTTTAATTTCACGATATGCATTCCTAGAAAGCTTTTTTTTCAAAAACGGGCAAAAATAATAATCCAATTTCTCCTGAAAAGTTAGATTGTAGTTAAAACTGAATTTGAGGTTTTTTAAATTTTCTGATTTGTTTCAAATTATTTTTATTGATATATAATCATTATGCATGTATGGGGTACTTTGTAATATTTGATTCATAACATATGTTAGCTATGCATGTTTTAGGGATTTTTTTTAGGATATATGTGATAGTATGATGTATGAATATAATATATCTAATAAAGGTAATTTGGACATCCATAACGTCAAACATTTACTTCTCTTTATTTTTGAGAACATTTCAATTCCTTGCTAGTCATTTTTAAAAACGTAGCGTATTATTGTTAACTACAATCATCCTAATGTGCTATCAAACACTAGATCTTATTTACTTTATATAATAGTATTTCGGTACACATTAGGCAGACTGTTTCTCCTTCACTTCTGTCCTTCATAGCCTCTGATAATCACCAGTCACCCCTCTAATTTCATAAGATCCACTTTTTAATCCTCCACCTATGAGTGAGGACGTGTGATGATTGTCTTTTGACCTCCAGTTCCATCAATATCTATGCAAAGGACAGGATTTCATTCCTTTTTGTGCCTAAATATTTCATTTTTTATATGTGCCACATTTTCTGTATCCATTAATTTGTTGATGAACACTTAGGTTGCTTCCACATCTATGATATTGTGGACAGCACTACAATAAACATGAAAGTGCAAGCCTCTCTATGATATATTCATTTTCTTTCCTTTGAATAAATACCTAGTAGTGAGGTTGCTGGATCATATGGTAGTACCATCTTTTTTTTTTTTTTTTTTAAGAAACCTCCATCCTCTTCTCCATGGTGCTTGTATTAATTTATATTCCCACCAACAGTATAAAAGTGTTCCCTTCTTTCCACAGCCTCACCAATATTCTTTATTGCCTTTTTTTTTTTTTTTGGATAGAAGTCATTTTGCTTGGGTGAGATAATATCTCATCGTAATTTTGATTCCCATTTTTCTAATGATCTGTAATATTGAGTATCTTTTCATATACCTGTTTGCCATTTGTATGTCATCTTTTGAGAAATGCCTAGTAAGATATTTTGTCCATTTTTAAGTCAAATTGTTAGAATTTTTTCCTATTGAGTTGCTTGAGTTCTTCATATATGTTGGTTATTAATACTTTGTTGAATGAATAGTTTGAAAATATTTTCTTCTATTCTATAGGTTGTATCTTCATTTTGTTAGTGGCTTTCTTTGACATGTGGAAGCATTTAGGTTTGGTATAATTTTGTCTGTTTCTTCTTTTGTTACCTATGCTTTTGAGGTCTTACTCAAAACATCTTTGCCCAGACCAATGTTCTCAAGAGTGTCTCCAAATATTTTTCTTCTAGTAGTTTTATACTTTTAAGTATCAGATTTAAGTCTTTATTTTTGATTTGATGTTTGCATTTGGTGGGAGATGGGGAGTCATCATTCTTCTGCACATGGTTATCCAGTTTTCCCAGTACCATTTATTGAAGAGACTGTTCTTTCCCCAGTATATGTCCTTGGTGTTTTTGTCAAAAATGAGTTGACCGTGAATGTGTGGATGTATTGCTAAGGTCTCTATTCTGTTCCATTTGTCTACTTCTCTGTTTTTATGCCAGTACCATGATGCTTTGGCTACTATGGCTTCGGAGAATATTTTAAAGTCAGGTAGTGTGATGTCTCCAGCTTTATACTTTATTTCCTCAGGATTTTTATTTGGCATTTTGGATTTTCTGTGGTTTCATACAAATTTTAGGATGTTTTCTGTATACCTGTAAAGAATGTCACTGATATTCTGACAGATACTGCATTAAGTCTGTAGATTGTTTTGGGTGTTTGATATGGTTTGGCTCTGTGTCCCCACCCAAATCTCATCTTGAGTTGTACATCCATAATTCCTATGTGTTGTGGGAGGGACCCAAGGGGACATGATTTGAATCATGTGGATTATTTCCCCCATATTGTTCTTGTGGTAGTAAATAAGTCTCACAAAATCTGGTGGTTTTGCCGGGGATTTCTGCTTTTGCCTCTTCCTCATTTTATCTTGCCACCACCATGTAAGAAGTGCCTTTCACCTCCTGCCATGAGGTCTCCCTAGCTATGTGGAACTGTAAATCCAATTAAACCTCTTTTTCTTCCCAGTCTACCCAGTGTCTTTATCAGCAGGGTGAAAACAGACTAATACAGTGGTATTGCCATTTTACCAATATTAATTCTTCCATTCCAAGAGTATGATAAATATTTCCATTTTTCTGTATCCTCTTTAACTTTTTTCATCGGTGCTTTACAGGATTCTGTGTAGATCTTTCACTTCTTGGGTTGAATTGATTCCTAGGTATTTTACACATTTTTAGCTATTGTAAGTATAATTACTTTATTTCTTTTTCCTTTTTTTTGACTATTAGTGTATACAAATCCTGCTAATGATGCAATGTTGATTTTTATCCTGGCACTTTGCAATTTGTTTAACATTTTTAAAGTTTTTGAGTGGAACCTTTATAGTTCTCCAAATATAACATCATGTCATCAGCAGACAAGAATAATTTGACTTCTTTCTTTCCAATTTTGATGCTCTTTATATCTTTTTCTTGATCTTGCCTAATTTATCTTGTTGAAACTTCTAGTACTATATTGAATAAAGTGGTGAAAATGGGCATCCTTGTCTAACTGCAGATTATGAAGAAATAGCTTCAATTTTTTCCCATTTAGCATGATGCTAATTGTGGGTTTGTCATATATAGCCTTTATTGTTTTGAGGTATGTTCTTTCCATACCTAGCTTGCTGTTAAGTGACCTTAAATTTTCTCAAATGTTTTTTGGCATTTAGTGAAGTCATTATGTACTTTTGCCTTTGATTCTGTTAATGTGATGTATCACATATGTTGATTTGCATATTTTGAACCATCCTTGGAATGAATCAAACTTGATCATGATGAATTATGTTTTTTTGGTTTTTTTTAATTTATTTATTTATTTATTTTATTTTTTTCTTTTTTTTATTATTATTATACTTTAAGTTCTAGGGTACATGTGCATAA
>NW_012108597.1:339972-343893 GCF_000951045.1 Mandrillus leucophaeus
CGAAAATTAATTCAAGATGGATTAGAGACTTAAATGTTAGACCTAATAAGATGAATTATGTTTTTAATGCATTGTTGTATGTGATTGCTAGTATTTTATTAAAAGTTTTTGAATCCATGTTAATCAGAGATATTACCTTTAGTTTCTTTTTTTGTTATGTCTTTGTCTGTTTTTTGTATCAAGGTAATGCTGGCCATGTGGAAAAAATTTGAAAATTATTGAAAATACTATTTCTTACTGAATTTTTTTAAAGAATGTGAGTACAAACAATTTTACTTCTTTTTTAAATGTTTGGTAGAATTCAGCAGCAAAGCCATCAGGTCCTGGCTTTTCTTTGCTATGAGACTTTTTATTGCTGTCTCACCTTTATTATTCATTATTTGTCTTTTCAGGAGTTTTATTTCTTCATGACTCATTCTTTGTAGGTTGTATGTATCAGAAAAGTTATCTAGTTCTGTTTTTTCAATTTATTGGTTATAGTTATTCTAATGATTCCTTATATTTCTGTGGTATCACTTGTTATGTCTCTTTTTTTTACTTCTGATTAAAATTACTTGGTTCCTTTCTCCCTTTTTTTAGTTGGTCTAGCTAAAGTTGATCTTCTTTTTCTCTTTCTTTCTTTCTTTTTTTTTTTTTTTCCCAGACTTTCGCTTTTGTTACCCAGGCAGGAGTGCAATGGCATGATCTTGGCTCACTGCAACCTCCGTCTCCCAGGTTTAAGCTATTCTCCCACCTCAGACTCCCAAGTAGCTTGGATTAAAGAAATGTGCCACTAATCCCAGCTAATTTTGTATTTTTAGTAGAGACAGGGTTTCATCATGTTGGTCAGGCTGGTCTCGAACTCCTGATCTCAGGTAATCCACCCACCTAGGCCTCCCAAAGTCCTGGGATTACAGGCATGAGCCATCATGCCCAGCCTGAAGTTGATCTTCTTATTTACTTTTAATTTCATTGGTCTTACATATTTTTTGTCCTAATTTTATTTATTTCTGCTTTGATTTTTACTACTTCTTTTATTCTACTAAATTTTGGGTTGGTTTGTTCCTGCTTTTTTAGTTCCTTGAGTTGCATCATTGAGTTTTTTATTTGAAATACTTTTACTTTTTTGATGTAGGTATTTGTTGCTATAAAATTCCCTCTTGTTGTTACCTTTGATGTATCTCATAAATTATGGTACGTTGTCTTTTCAGTTTGATTTATTTTAAAGATATTATTAAATTTTCTTCTGAACTTCCTTATTGACTCATTACTTGCTCGAGAGGATTTTATTTAATGTTAATTTTGCCTTTGTATATAGTGAGAGAAAGGGGTTTACCTTCATTCTTCTGACTATGAATATCCAGTTTTTTCAGTGACATTTATTAAAGAGACTGTCTTTTCCACAGTGTATGTTCTTGGCAACTTTGCTGAAAATGAATTCACTGTAAGTGTGTGGATTTGTTTCTGGGTTCTCTATTACATTCTCTCAGTCTATGCTATCTGTTTTTATGAAATATCATGCTGTTTGGGTTACTATAGCTCTGCAGCATAATTTGAAGTCAAGTAGTGTGATTCCTCCAGTTTGGTACTTCTTCTGTCTTAGAATAGCTTTGGATATTTTCTATCTTTTTTGGTTTCATATCAAGTTTAGGATTGTTTGTTCTATTTCCGTGAACAATGCCACTGGTATTTGGATAGGGATTGTGTTGAGTATGTATATTGCTTTGGACAGTTTAACAATATTGATTCTTTTAATCAATGAATATGGAATATTTTTCCATTTTTTGATGTCCTCTTTGGTTTCTTTCATCAGTGCTTTATATTTTTTTATTACAGAGGTCTTTTACTTATTTGCTTAAGTTAATTCCTAGAAGTTTAATTTTATGTGTGGCTTTTATAATTAAGATTATTTTATGTTTCTTTTTCAGATTGTCACTATTGGTATATTGAAATGTTGCTGATTTTTGTATGTTAATTTTGTATACTGCAACTTTACTGAATTTGTTAATCATCCCTAACAGTTTTCTTGTGAAATCTTTAGGTTTTTCCAAATATGAAATATCTTCTTCAAACAAGGACAATTTTAATTCCAGCTAGAGTGATCAGAGAAAAGAAATACATAAATGGCATCCAAATTGAAAAAGAAGATCTTCCACAATGATGTTGTATAACAGTGTTGAAGGTGCCAATCCTTATTGTGATCCAGACCTCAGAGAAAAGGTTTCTAGCTTATCCCCATTCAGTAAAATCCTAGCTGAGGCATGAAATATATGGCTTTTATTATGTTGAAGTATAATTAGTATCTTTGTATAGCAAGTTTTTTGAGAACATTTATCATAAAGAAATCTTAAATTTTCTTAAATGTTTTTCAGTGTCAATTGAAATAATCAAATGGATTTTCTTCTTCATTTTGTTGATATTTTATATTACATTGATTCATTTGCTTATGTTAAACCATCCTTGCATTCCAGGAAACAATCTCGCTTGGTCATAATAAATGATCTTTTTAAGGTTTTGCATTCTATTTGCTAATATTTTTTTAGGATTTTTGTATCAATATTCGTCAGAGATATTGGCCTGTAGTTTTCTTTATGTGTCTTTGCCTGATTTTGCTCAGGATAATACCCTAATACTCACCTTGTAGAATGAGTTTGGAAGTTTTTTTCCTCCTGTATTTTTCAGAATAGTTTGAGTAGAATTTGTATTAGTTCTTCTTTAAATGTTTCTTTAATTGTTTGATAGAATTTAGCAGTAAAGCCAATGGGTCCTTGGCTTTTTTTAATTGAAGACTTTTTATTACAGCTTGAATCATATAACATGTTATTGGTGTGTTAATGCTTAGCATTTCTTTTTAAAAATTTTTTTATTATACTTTAAGTTCTAGAGTACATGTGCACAATGTGCAGGTTTGTTACATATGTATACATGTGCCATATTGTTGTGCTGCACCTGTTAACTCATCATTTACATTAGTTATATCTCCTAACTCTATTCCTCCCCCTTCACCCCACCCAATGACAGGAACCAGTGTGTGATGTTCCACACCCTGTGTCCAAGTGTTCTTATTTTTCAATTCCCACCTATGAGTGAGAACACGTGGTGTTTGGTTTTTCTGTCCTTGAAATAGTTTGCTGAGAATGATGGTTTCTAGCTTCATCCATGTCCCTACAAAGGACATGAACTCATCCATTTTTATGAATGCCTAGTATTCCATGGTGTGTATGTGCCACATTTTCTTAATTGAGTATATCATTGATGGACATTTGGGTTGGTTCCAAGTCTTTGCTATTGTGAATAGTGCCGCAATAAACATGCATGTGCATGTGTTTTTATAGTAGCATGATTTGTAATCCTTTCAGTATTTGCCCAGTAATGGGATGGCTGGATCAAATGGTATTTCTACTTCTAGATCCTTGAGGAATCACCACACTGTCTTCCACAATGGTTGAACTAGTTAACAGTCCCACCAACAGGGCAAAAGTGCTCCTATTTTTCCACATCCTCTCTAGCACCTGTTGTTTTCTGACTTTTTAATGATTGCCATTCTAACTGGTGTGAGATGGTATCTCATTATGGATTTGATTTGCATTTCTCTGATGGCCAGTGATGATGAGCATTTTTTCGTGTTTCTGTTGGCTGCATAAATGTCTTCTTTTGAGAAGTGTCTGTTCATATCTTTGCCCACTTTTTGATGGGTTTGTTTGATTTCTTCTTCTAAATTTGTTTATGTTCTTTGTAGATTCTGGACATTAACCCTTTGTCAGATGGGTGGATTTAAAAAATTTTCTCCCATTCTGTAGGTTGCCTGTTCACTCTGATGGTAGTTTCTTTTGCTGTGCAGAAGCCCTTTAGTTTAATTAGATCCCATTTGTCAATTTTGGCTTTTGTTGCCATTGCTTTTGCTGTTTTAGACATGAAGTCCTTGCCCATGCCTATGTCCTG
>NW_012108597.1:347508-348103 GCF_000951045.1 Mandrillus leucophaeus
TATTTCCTAAATTTGAAAGTTGGCCTGCTTCACTAGGTTGGGGAAGTTCTCCTGGATAATATCCTGCAGAGTGTTTTCCAACTTGGTTCCATTCTCCTTATCACTTTCAGGTACACCAATCAGCCATAGATTTGGTCTTTTCACATGGCCCTATATTTCTTGGAGGCTTTGTTCATTTCTTTTTACTCTTTTTCTCTAAACTTCCCTTGTCACTTCATTTCATTCATTTGATCTTCAATCACTGATACCCTTTCTTCCATTTGACCAAATTGGCTACTGAAACTTGTACATGCATCATGTAGTGCTTGTGCCATGGCTTTCAGTTCCATCAGGTCATTTAAGAACTTCTCTACACTGTTTATTCTAGTTAGCCATTGGTCTAATCTTTTTTCAAGGTTTTAGCTTCTTTGTGATGGGTTTTAACATCCTCCTTTAGCTTGGAAACATTTGTTATTACCGATTGTCTGAAGCCTTCTTCTCTCAAATTGTCAAATTAATTCTCTGTCCAGTTTTATTCCGTTGCTGGCGAGGAGCTTTGTTCCATTGGAGAAGAAGAGGTGCACTGATTTTTAGAATTTTCAGCTTTTCTGCTCTG
>NW_012108597.1:349778-358235 GCF_000951045.1 Mandrillus leucophaeus
CATTGCTTTTGCTGTTTTAGACATGAAGTCCTTGCCCATGCCTATGTCCTGAATGGTATTGCCGAGGTTTAATTCTAGGGTTTTTATGGTTTTAGATTTAACATTTAAGTCTTTAATCCATCTTGAATTAATTTTTGTATAAGGTGTAAGGAAGGGATCCAGTTTCAGCTTTCTACTTATGGCTAGCCAGTTTTCTCAGCATCATTTATTAAATAGGGAATCCTTTCCCTATTTCTTGTTTTTCTCAGGTTTGTCAAAGATCAGATGGCTGTAGATGTGTGGTATTATTTCCAAGGGCTCTATTCTGATCCACTGGTCTATATCTCTTTTTTTGGTACTAGTACCATGCTGTTTTGGTTACTGTAGCCTTGTAGTATAGTTTGAAGTCAGGTAACGTGATGTCTCCAGCTTTGTTCTTTTGGCTTAGGAATATCTTGGCCATGCAGGGTCTTTTTTGGTTCCATATGAACTTTAAAGTTGTTTTTCCCAATTCTGTGAAGAAAGTGATTGGTAGCTTAATGTGGATGGCATTGAAACTATAAATTACCTTGGGCAGTATGGCCATTTTCACAATATAAATTCTTCCTATCTATGAGCATGGAATGTTCTTCCATTTGTTTGTGTCCTCTTTTATTTCGTTGAACAGTGGTTTGTAGTTCTCCTTGAAGAAGTCCTTCTTATCTTTTGCAAGTTGGATTCCTAGGTATTTTATTCTCTTTGAAGCAATTGTGAATGGGAATTCACTCATGTTTTCGCTCTCTGATTGTCTATTATTGGTGTATAGGAATTTTTGTGATTTTTGCACATTGATTTTATATCCTGAGACTTTGCTGAGGTTACGTATCAGTTTAAGGAGATTTGGGGCTGAGACAATGGGGTTTTCTAACTATACAATCATATCATCTGCAAACAGGGACATTTTTACTTTTTCTTTTCCTAATTGAATACCCTTTATTTCTTTCTCTTTCCTGATTGCCCTGGCCAGAACTTCCAACACTGTGTTGAATTCGAGTGGTGAGAAAGGGCATCGCTGTCTTGTGCCAGTTTTCAAAGGGAATGCTTCCTGTTTTTGCCCATTCAGTATGATATTGGCTGTGCGTTTGTCATAAATAGCTCTCATTATTTTGAGATATGTCCCATCAATACCTAGTTTATTGAGAGTTTTTAGCATGAAGGGTTGTTGAATTTTGTCAATGGCATTTTCTGCATCTGTTGAGATAATCATGTGGTTTTTGTCTTTGGTTCTGTTTATATGATGGATTACGTTTATCAATTTGTGTATGTTGAATCAGTCTTGCATTCCAGGGACGAAGCCAACTTGATTGTGGTGGTTAAGCTTTTTGATGTGCTGCTTGATTTGGTTTGCCAGTATTTTATTGAGGATTTTGGCATCGATGTTCATCAGGAATATTGGTCTAAAATTCTCTTTTATGTTGTTTATCTGCCAGGCTTTTGAATCAGGATGTTGCTGGCCCCATAAAATGAAATAGGGAGTAGTTTCTATTGATTGGAATAGTTTCAGAAGGAGTGGTACCAGCTCCTCTTTGTACCTCTGGTAAATTTCAGCTGTGAATCCTTCTGGTCCTGTGTCCAGGAATTTAACTATTTCTTCTAGATTTTCTAGTTTATTTGCATAGAGGTGTTTATAGTATTCTCTGATGGTAGTTTGTATTTCTGTGGGATCGGTGGTGATATGCCCTTTCTCATTTTTTATTGCATCTATTTGATTCTTGTCTCTTTTCTTCTTTATTAGTGTTGCTAGTGGTCTTTCAATTTTGTTGAACTTTTCGAAAAACCAGCTCCTGGATTCGTTCATTTTTTGAAGGTTTTTTTTGTGTCTCTATCTCCTTCAGTTCTGCTCTGATCTTAGTTATATCTTGCCTTCTGCGAGCTTTTGAATGTGTTTGCTCTTGCTTCTCTAGTTCTTTTAATTGTGATGTTAAGGTGTCAATTTTAGATGTTTCCTGCTTTCTCTGTGGGCACTTAGTGCTATAAATTTCCCTCTACACACTGCTTTAAATGTGTCCCAGAGATTCTGGTATGTTGTGTCTTTGTTCTCATTAGTTTCAAAGAACATCTTTATTTCTGCCTTCATTTTGTTATGTACCCAGTAGTAATTCAGGAGCAAGTTGTTCAGTTTCCACGTAGTTGAGCAGTTTTGAATGAATTTCTTAATCCTGAGTTCTAGTTTTATTGCGCTGTGATCTGAGATACAGTTTCTTGTGATTTCTGTTATTATACATTTTCTGAGGAATACTTTACTTCCAACTATGTGGTCAATTTTGGAATAAGTGCGATGTGGTGCTGAGAAGAATGTATATTCTGTTGATTTGGGGTGGAGAGTTCTGTAGATGTCTATTACTTCCACTTGGTGCAGAGCTGAGTTCAATTCCTGGATATCCTTGTTAACTTTCTGTCTCATTGATCTGTCTAAAGTTGACAGTGGGGTGTTAAAGTCTCCCATTATTATTGTGTGGGAGTCTAAGTCTCTTTGTAGGTCTCTAAGAACTTGCTTTGTGAATCTGGGTGCTCCTGTATTGGGTGCATATATATTTCCTGTTGAATTGATCCCTTTACCATTATGTAATGGCCTTCTTTGTCTCTTTTGACCTTTGTTGGTTTAAAGTCTGTTTTATCAGATACTAGGATTTCAAACCCTGTTTTTTTGTTTTCCATTTCTTGGTAGACCTTCTTCCATCTGTTCATTTTGAGCCTATGCGTGTTTCTGCACACGAGATGGGTCTCCTGAATACAGCACACTGCTGAGTCTTGTCTCTTTAGCCAATTTGCCATTCTGTGTCTTTTAATTGGAGCATTTAATCCATTGACATTTAAAGTTAATTTTCTTATGTGTAAATTTATTCCTGTCATTATGATGTTAACTGGTTTTTTTGCTCTTTAGTTGGTGCAGTTTCTTCCTAGCATTGGCGGTCTTTACAATTTGGCATGTTTTTGCAGTGGCTGGTACTGGTTGTTCCTTTCCATGTTTAATGCTTCCTTCAGGAGCTCTTTTAAGGCAGGCCTGGTGGTGACAATACCTCTCAGCATTTGTCTGTCTATAAATGATTTTATTTCTCTTTCACTCATGAAGCTTAGTTTGGCTGGATATGAAATTCTGGATTGAAAATTGTTTTCTTTAAGAATGTTGAATATTGGCCCCCACTCTCTCTCAGATTGTATATTTTCTGCCAAGAGATCCGCTGTTAGTCTGATGGGCTTCCCTTTGTGGGTTACCCCTACCTTTCTCTCCGGCTGCCCTTAACATTTTTTCCTTCATTTCAACTTTGGTGAATCTGACAATTATATGTCTTGAGTTGCTCTTCTCGAGGAGTATCTTTGTGGCATTCTCTGTATTTCCTAAATTTGAAAGTTGGCCTGCTTCACTAGGTTGGGGAAGTTCTCCTGGATAATATCCTGCAGAGTGTTTTCCAACTTGGTTCCATTCTCCTTATCACTTTCAGGTACACCAATCAGCCATAGATTTGGTCTTTTCACATGGCCCTATATTTCTTGGAGGCTTTGTTCATTTCTTTTTACTCTTTTTCTCTAAACTTCCCTTGTCACTTCATTTCATTCATTTGATCTTCAATCACTGATACCCTTTCTTCCATTTGACCAAATTGGCTACTGAAACTTGTACATGCATCATGTAGTGCTTGTGCCATGGCTTTCAGTTCCATCAGGTCATTTAAGAACTTCTCTACACTGTTTATTCTAGTTAGCCATTGGTCTAATCTTTTTTCAAGGTTTTAGCTTCTTTGTGATGGGTTTTAACATCCTCCTTTAGCTTGGAAACATTTGTTATTACCGATTGTCTGAAGCCTTCTTCTCTCAAATTGTCAAATTAATTCTCTGTCCAGTTTTATTCCGTTGCTGGCGAGGAGCTTTGTTCCATTGGAGAAGAAGAGGTGCACTGATTTTTAGAATTTTCAGCTTTTCTGCTCTGGTTTCCCCCCATCTTTGTGGTTTTATCTACCTTTGGTCTTTGATGATGGTGACGTACAGAAGGAGTTTTATTGTGGATGTCCTTTCTGTTTGTTAGTTTTCCATTTAACAGTCAGGAACCTCAGATGCAGGTCTGTTGGAGTTTGCTGGAGGTCCACTCCAGACCCTGTTTGCCTGAGTATCACCAGCAGAGGCTGCAGAACAGCAAATATTGTAGAATGGCAGATGTTGCTGCCTGATTCTTCATTTGGAAGCTTTCTCTCAGAGGGGCACCCAGCTCTATGAGGTGTCGGTCAGCCCCTACTGGGAGTTGTCTCCCAGTTAGGCTACTCAGTTGTCAGGGATCCACTTGAGGAGGCAGTCTGTCTGTTCTCAGATCTCAAACTCCATGCTGGGAGAACCACTACTCTCTTCAAAGCTGTCTGACAGGGACATTTAAGTCTGCAGAAGTTTCTGCTGCCTTTTGTTCAGCTATGCCCTGCCCTCAGAGGTGGAGACTACAGAGGTAGACAGGCCTCTTTGAGCTGCAGTGGGCTCCACTCAGTTTGAGCTTCCTGGCCACTTTGTTTACCTACTCAAGCCTTGACAATGGCAGACGCCCCTCCCCCAGCCTTGCTGACACCTTGCAGTTCAATCTCAGACTGCTGTGCTAGCAATGAACAAGGCTCCATGGTGTGGGGCCCTCTGAGCCAGGCACGGGATATAATCTCCTGGTGTACCATTAGCTAAGGTCGTTGGAAAAGCACAGTATTAGGGTGGGAGTGTCTTGAATTTCCTGGTACCATCTGTCATGGGCTTCCCTTTGGTAGGAAAGGGAATTCCCTGACCCCATGCACTTCTCGGGTGAGGTGATGCCCTGCCCTGCTCTGTGGGCTGCACCCACCATCTGATAAGCCCCAGTGACATGAATGTGGTACCTCAGTTGGAAATGCAGAAATCACCTCTCTTCTGCGTCACTCACACTGGGAGCTGCAGACTGGAGCTTTTCCTATTCTGCCATCATGGAACCTCTCTCCAATGTTTAGCATTTCTTCTTGCTTCAACCTTGGTAGGTTTTATGTTTCCAGGAATTTTCCCATTTCTTTTAGATTTTACAGTTTATTGGCTTATACTTGCTTATAGTAGCCACTCATGATTCTTTGAATTTCCACATCATCAGTTTTAATGTCTGCTTTTTTATCTTTGATTCTAATTATTTGACTCTCTTTTTTCTTAGTTTTGTTAAAGGTTTTCATATTTAGTTTAACTTTTCAAAAATCAAACTATGTTTTGTTGATATTGTGCCTTGTTTTCTTCATTTGAATTTCATTTATTTCTACTCTGATATTTACTATTTCTATTCTTCTGTTAATTTGAATTTTGCTTTTCTCTTGCATTCCTAGTCCTTTAAGATACGTTGTTAGATTGCTTATTTGAAATCACTTTTATTTTGATATAGGCACTTGTAGCTATAAACTCCCCTCTTACTACTGTTTTTACCATATCTTGTAGGATTTTTGTTGCTTGTTTGTTTGTTTGTTTCTGAGACAGGGTCTCACTGTGTCAGCCGGGCTAGAGTGCAGTGCCATTATCTTGGCTCACTGCAACCTCCATCTCTCAGGTTCAAGAGATTTTCCCACCTCAGCCTCCTGAGTATCTGGAACTACAGGTGTGCACCACCACACCAAGTTAACTTTTTGTAATTTTTGGTAGACAAGGGTTTTCCCCTGATGGACAGGCTGGTCTTGCACTCCTAACTTCAAGTAATCTGCCCACCTCAGCCTTCCAAAGTGCTGAGATTACAGGTGTGAGGCACCATGCCTGGCATTCCATAGGTTTTGATGGATGTGTTGTGTTTCCATTATCATTTGTATTAAATTTTTTTCCAATTTTCTTCTTAATTTCTTCATTGACCCACTGGTCATTCAGGAGCAAATGGTTTAATTTCTATATACATACATAATTTTGCAAAATTCCTCTTATTATTGGTTTCTAGTTTTATTTCATTGTGGACACAGAACATGCTTAATATTATTTCTGTTTTTTGAATGTCTTAACATTTGTTTTGTGACTTAACATATGGTCTATATTTGAGAATAATCCATGTGTGGAGGAAAAGAAGGTGTACTCTGAAGCCATTGGATGAAATATTCTGTAAATATTTGTTAGATTTATTTGTTGTACAGTGCAAATTAAGTCTGACTACTCTTCATTTATTTTTTGTCTGTGAAATCTGTCCAATGCTAAAGTGGGGTGTTAAAGTCTCCAGTTCTTATTATATTGGGGTCTACCTCTCTCTAGCTCTCATAATATTTGCTTTACACATATGGGTACTCCAATGTGAGGTGCATATACACACACACACACACACATATATATATTTGCATATGTATATATAATTTTTTTGCTGAATTGACTCCATCATTATATAGTGATATTCTTTGTCTCTTCTTGTAGTTTTTATCTTGAAATCTATGTTGTCTTATATAAGTATAGCTACTCTTGCTTTTTTTATTTGCTTTCCATTGACATGATATATTTTTTTTCTATTCATTTATTGTCAGTCTATGTCTTTATACACAAAGTGTGTATCTTGTAGGCAACAGATCAGTAGGTCTTGTTTAATCATCCATTCATCCATTATATGTCTTTTGATTGGAGAGTTTATTACCATTTAATGTTATGATTAATAAGCAAGAACTAATTTTAGTAATTTTCTTGTTTCTTTTCCTGTTGCTTTGTGGTGTTTTTCTCTCTTTTTTTTTTCCTTCATATCTTTCTTTAGTAAAGGTAAAATTTTCCTGGCGATACAATTTAGTTTTTTGCTTCTAATATTTTGTGTTTCCATTGCAAATCTTTTGGTTTGGAATTATTATGAAGCTTGCAAATACTATCTGATAACCCAATATTTTAATCTGATAAGAACTTAACAATATCTGCATAAACTAATAAAAAAAAGTAAAAACAAAACTAATAAAAATTCTATGCTTTAACTTTGCTCCTTCACTTTTTAACTTTTTGTTGTTTCTATTTATATCTTATTGTGCTGTCTATGTTTTAAACACTTTTTGTAGCTATTATTTTTATTGGTTCATCATTTAATCTTTCTTTTAGGGTAAGAGTAGTTTACACACCACAGTTACAGTGTTATACTATGCTGTGATTTTCTGTATACTTATTGTTACCAGTGAGTTTTATTTATTCAAGTGACTTCTTATTGTTCATCAATATCCTCTTTTGATTCAGTACTCCCATTAACGTTTCTTTTAGAATAGAATTGGTGTTGATAAAATTGTTCAGCTTTTATTTTTCTGGGAAAATCTTTGTTTCTTCTTCATGTTTGAAGGATGTTTTTGCCAGATATACTCTTTTAGAATAAAAGTTTTATTTTTCCTTCAGCACTTTATATATTTAATGCCATTATCTTTTGTCCTGTAAGGTTTCTACAGAAAAGTCTGCTGTCAGGTGTATTGGAGCTCCACTGTATGTTATTTATTGCTTTTCTCTTGCTGCTTTTCAGATCTTTTCCTTTTCCTTGACCCTTGAGAATTGTATTATCAATTTCCTTGAGGTAGGCTTCTTGGGGTTGTATTGCCTTGGGGTTCTATAATCTTCTTTTTCCTTGGATATTGGTATTTTTACCTAGATTTAGGAAGTTTTCTGTTAATGTCTCTTTGAATAAACCTTCTACTTCTCTCTGTTTTCAACCTCCTTTTTAAGGCCAGTAACTCAGATCGGCCCTTTTGCACTATTTTCTAGATTTTGTATAAGTGCTTCATTGGTTCTTGTTTTTGTTTTTGTTTTTTTCCTTTTTCTTCTGTTTATCTGAGAGTGTATTTTCAAACAGCCTATCTTCAAGCTCACTAATTCTTTTTCTTCTGCTTGATGGGTTTTGTTATTGAAAGACTCTTTTGCATTCTTCCATATGCCTTCTGCATTGTTCAACTCCAGAAATGATGCAGATTCTTTTTCATTATTTGAATTTCGTTGTTAAATTTATCTGAAAAAATTCAAAATTTCTTTCTCTTGCCTGATTGCTCTAGCCAGAACTTCCAACACTATGTTGAATAGGAGTGGTGAGAGAGGGCATCCCTGTCTTGTGCCAGTTTTCAAAAGGAATGCTTCCAGTTTTTGCCCATTCAGTATGATATTGGCTGTGGGTTTGTCATAAATAGCTCTTATTATTTTGAGATATGCTCCATCAATATCGAATTTATTGAGTTTTTAGCATGAAGCGCTGTTGAATTTTGTCAAAGGCCTTTTCTGCATCTATTGAGATAATCACGTGGTTTCTGTCTTTGGTTCTGTTTATACGCTGGATTACGTTTATTGATTTGTGTATGTTGAACCAGCCTTTCATCCCAGGGAGGAAGCCTACTTGATCTTGGTGGATAAGCTCTTTGATGTGCTGCTGGATTCGGTTTACCAGTATTTTATTGAGGATTTTGGATAGAGTGTATTCAGTTAGGAAAAGAAGAAGTCAAATTGTCCCTGTTTGAAGATGACATGGTTGTATATTTAGAAAACCCCATT
>NW_012108597.1:358969-374873 GCF_000951045.1 Mandrillus leucophaeus
GCAACAAAAGCCAAAATTGACAAATGGGATCTAATTAAACTAAAGAGCTTCTGTACAGCAAAAGAAACTACCATTAGAGTGAACAGGCAACCTACAGAATGGGGGAAAATGTTTGCAATCTACTCATCTGATGAAGGGCTAATATCCAGAACCTATAAAGAACTCCATCAAATTTACAAGAAAAAAGCAAACAATCCCATCAAAAAGTGGGCAAAAGGTTATGTACAGACAGTTCTCAAAAGAAGACATTCATACAGCCAACGGACACATGAAAAAATGCTCATCATCACTGGCCATCAGAGAATTGCAAATCAAAACCAAAATGAGATACCATCTCACACCAGTTAGCATGGCAATCATTAAAAAATCAGGAAACAACAAGTGTTGGAGGATGTGGAGAAATAGGGACACTTTTACACTGTTGGTGGGACTGTAAACTAGTTCAATCATTGTGGAAAACAGTGTGGCCATTCCTCAAGGATCTAGAACTAGAAATACCATTTGACTCAGCCATCCCATTACTGCGGACACTCCTAAAGGATTATAAGTCATGCTGCTATAAAGACACATCCACACGTATGTTTATTGCGGCACTATTCACAATAGCAAAGACTTGGAATCAATCTAAATGTCCATCAGTGACAAACTGGATTAAGAAAATGTGGCACATATACACCATGAAATACTATGCAGCCATAAAAAAGGATGAGTTCGTGTCCTTTGTAGGGACATGGATGCAGCTGGAAACCATCATTCTCAGCAAACTATCGCAAGAACAGAAAACCAAACACCACGTGTTCTCACTCATAGGTGGGAATTGAACGATGAGATCACTTGTACACAGGAAAGGGAACATCACACACCGGGTCCTATTATGTGGAGGGCGCGGGGGGGAGGGATAGCATTAGGAGATATACTTAATGTAAATGACGAGTTAATGGGTGCAGCACACCAACATGGCACATGTATACACATGTAACAAACCTGCATGTTGTGCACATGTACCCTAGAACTTAAAGTATAATTTAAAAAAAAAAAAGGTTAAAAATAATTCAAAATTTCTTCTCTGTTTTATCTTGAATTCCTTTGATTTTTCTCAAGAAAGCTTTTTGAATTCCCTCTGTTACATATCTCTGTTTCTTTAAGATTGGTCACTGCTGGTTTATTTGGTGAGGTAATGTCTTCCTGGATTGTCTTGAACGTTGTATATGTTTATCTATGTCTGGACATTGAAGAATTAGATATTTATTGTAGTCTTCACAGTCTTGTCTTTTCTTTTACCTGACCTTCTTGGGAAGGCTTTTCAGATATTTGAAAGGACTTTGATGTTGTGATCTAAGCTATATCTACCTTTGGTGAGACCACAAGCCCAGTTGAGTGTGGTAGTTATTACAGACTCGTACAGGTACTGCAATGATTGTTTTGCACAAGATCTGGAAGTTATCCGGATTTCCAATGAGAGACTCTTTTTCTCTTTCCTTATTTCCTTCCAAACAAACAGTGTCTCTCTTCTCGGAGCCACCTTGAGCTGTGGGTAGTCTGATACAAATGCCCCTTTGACCACCACCCTTAAGACTGTGCTGGGTCTCACCTGAAGCCAGAACAACAATGGGACTCAACCAAAGCCTGCTTTAACCACTCCCAGGCTACTGTCTGTGTTCATTCAGGGTGCTGAGACACTATGATCAGCAGGTGGTAAAGGCATTCAGGCCTATAACTTTGCCTTCAAGGTATTGAGTTCTCCTAGGTCCCAGTCAGGTCCAGGAGGCAGGGACTAGAGTAAAGAACCTTGGAAGTCTTCCCTATGCGCCTTTGTATTGCAGCTGAGCTGGTACTCAAACCACAAGGTATGGTTGTTCTTACTTTTCACTTCTCTTTTTTTCAAAGGCAGAGGAGCCTCACTCCATGGCCACTACAATGACAGGCCTATGGGGAGTACTGGCAGACTACTGCCAATGTTCTCTTAAGGCCCAAGAGCTCTTCAGTTAGCTTGCAGTATATGTAGCCTGTCCTGGGACTCATCCTTCAGAAGAGTGGTCTCCCTTCTGTCCCAGGGCCAGGCCAGAAATTCTGTTGAAGAGTAACGTCCTGGAACTGGGAATCCTAAAACTCCACTTGGTGCTTTAAACCTATATTGCCAAACTGGTACTTAAAGTGCAAGAGAAAGTTCCCTTTGCTACTTTTTTCACTTTTCTCAAGCAGAAGGAATCTCACCCCCATAGCCACCACAGCTGAGAATATGCTGAGTCTCACTGGAGGTCAGCAAGTCTCAGCTTCTTACCCAAGGCCCTCATCTTAGTACCAGGGTATTGCTGCTGTTTGTTCAGGGCCCAAGGGCTCCTTAGTTAGGAGTTGATGTGTTGCATGACTGAGTTCCCTTCAAGGCGCAGGTTCAAGGTCTGTCTAGAAATGTTCAGGAGCTAGGGCCTAGCATAGAGACCCCATGACATTGGCTGGTGCCCTACCCTGCTGTAGCTGAGCTGATATCCAAAATACAAAACAGAATTCCTCTCACTCTTCTTTTTCTTTTTCTCAAGTATAACAAAGGGGTATCTATTGGAGCTGTGAAATGAGCAGCCTGGGGTTAGAGGAGGGGTGATGACAGCACTCCATTAGCCTCCCCAGCTGGTATCTCTGTAGTCATGTGACCCCCAGTTCACTGTTTCTGAGCCCAGTTCAACCCTAGGACTCACCTAAGTGTTGCAGGCCTTGTGGTCTAGACCAGCTTTCAAGTTTATTTTGGACCCCAGAGTACTTTAGTCTGCAGTAGTGTGACTTGCAGGAACTCAAGTTCCAATCACTGGGGTCAGCAATTCCCCTCTGGCTAGGGCTGTTTTAAATGTGTCCTCTGTGAGTGTTAGCTGAGTTTGGTTTAGTTTTGCTTTCTGCAGTAACAAGGGCAGCACTGACTTCAATGCCTCACAATTGCTGTCTTGTTCTCTCCCCAGGAAACAGAAATGCTGTCTGCACCATGCAGCTGCTGTCAGGGTGTACTGAAGGGGTGGCATCAACAGTTGAATACTGTTTTTCCTACCTCTTCAGTGCTTCTTTCAGAAACATAAAGTTAAAACCCAGTACTGTGAGTGCTCACCTGATTTTTGGTTCTTAAGAAGATGCTTTTTTGGGGTGTGTAGATAGTTGTTAAATCTGTGTCCTTACAAGGGGGATGATTGATGGAACCTTTTACTCTGCCATCTTGCTCCACCCCTTCTCTTACATTACCTATCTCTTAATTGGATGCTGTGGTTTATTGTTTTTGATAGATTCATCTTATAGTCTTCATACTAGATATATGAACAGATTGCAAACCACGATTACTATATTAGAGGATTTTACATTTGTTTGTATACTTGTTTAACCAGTGACTTTCATATATTCAAATGTTTTCTTATTGTAAATTAGTTTACTTTTCTTTTATGTTGATGAATTTCTTTTTAACATTTCTTGTAAGGCAGGTCTAGTGGTGATGAATTCTCCAGTTTTGTTTTGTTTTGTTTTGTTTTTTTGATCTGGGAAAGACATTATGTTACCTTCATGCTTGAAGAATAATTTTGCTGGTTACAATATTACAGATAGGCAGAGTATTTTTTTTTTTTCTTTAGCACTTTGTACATGCCATCCTACTCCCTCCTGGCCTGTGTAGTTTTCATTGAGAAGTCACTTGCCAGATGAATCTGAGTTTTTTATACGTTAATTTCTTTTATCTCATTATTTTAGAATCTTCTCTTTGTTCTTGAGCTTTGCAATTTTAATTATTAAATCCCTTGGGGTAGTCTTATTTGAGTTGTATCTTTTTAAATCTCTGCCTTCTAGTACCTAGATACTTATATTATACTCTAAGTTCAGAAAGTGTTCAGTTATTATTTTTTTGAATAAACTCTACACCTCTTGGCCTTTCTTGATTTCTTGGATATCCATCATTCTTCAATTTGCTCTTTTGAGGTTATTCTCTCTATCTTGTGGATTGATTTTTTTTTTTTTTTTTTGACAGAGTTTCACGCTGTCAACCAGATTGGAGTGCAGTGGCATGATCTTGGCTCACTGCAACCTCGGCCTCCTGGGCTCAAACAATTCTCCTGCCTCAGCCTCCCAAGTAGCTGGGATTACAGGTGTGTGCCACTACGCCCAGCTACTTTTTGTACTTTTAGTAGAGATGGGGTTTCACCATGTTGGCCAGGCTGGTCTCGAACTCCTGACCTCAGGTAATCCACACACCTCGACCTCCCAAAGTGCTGGGATTACAGGCGTGAGCCACTGTGCCCGGTCAGATATTTTTCTTCCTACAGATTCTTTTTTCTTTTTTTCTCTGATTGTAAATTTTTTATGTCCTGTCTTTGTGTTTACTGATTCTCCTGCTTGATTAATTCTGCTGTTGACAGCCTCTAATGCATTTTTTTTTCAATTTAGCAAATGTATTTCTTAGTTTCAAGATTTCTGTTTGATTTTTTAAAATGTTTCAATCTCTTTGTTGAATCTGTCTGATAGATTTCTGAACTGCTTTTCTGAGTTACCTTTGAGTTGCTGAGTTTCTTTAGAACTACTCTTTTGAATTCATTATGTGAGCATGTACACTTTTCTATCTTGTTAGGGTCAATCACTGATATTTTCCTTTGTCTCTTTGAAGAGGATATAATTTACTGCTTGCTGTAGTTTGTGTGTGTGTGTGTGTGTGTGTGTGACAGAGAGAGAGAGAGAGAAAGAGAGATAGAGAGAGAGAGAGAGCATGTACTTTAATGGTTCACAATAAATATTAGTTACTTATTCTAGTCTTCACCGTCTGATTTGTTTTGGTCTTTCTCAGGTATGTTTGCTTAGAGGTTCTCCACAGGTGTGTGTGAATCCTCTAAATCCTAAATTGCTGTTTCCTTTTTGGCACTAGATGACACCTTAAGCCCAGGTATGCCTCTTGCAAGTTTGGCTTACTGCCTGTTCCAGATGAGGTTAGTCTCAAAGGGGATACTTCAGCTGTTTTGGAAGACTGGCTAAGGATTCATACCGAGAAGATCTACAGAGTGTGTTTTCTACAGTGTGATGTTGCTAAACAGGCACCTGATTTGGCATCTTATTTGGCTGAAAGAAAGAGAAGAGTTTTGCAAGGTGGTGTTTTTATTTCCCCTTCCCGTCTTTGTCTCTAGCTGCCCTCAGGTTTTTTTCTTCTAATAGGCACTAACAGTTCTTCCTATTGGTTGAAGCAGAGATGGTTCTTCTGTAGGGAATGCAAGATGGTAAAGAAGCAGGCCATTTGCCTTGATCTCACTTTTTAAAATGTGGAATCCATGATTGTGAAGGGAATTTTCCATGCATGATGTCTGGCAAGTTGGGAAAGCAGCATCAGAAACAGAGAAATTTGTTTATCTTACCATTTACTTGGTGATTTTTTATTTCTCTGTGGCCCCAGAAATCATCTCAGGCTCACATTTTAGTCCTGGGATTTTGCTGGTTATTATCATAGCACTGGATGTTTGTTTTTGGTTTTCTATGAGAGGGAGTGAAGCCAGATTGACTCTACTCCATCATTTTGGTGACATCACCTCCTCTTTCTTCATTCTTGACATTCGTAATTTTTTTTTGGTCATAATTCATAATTTCCTTTGTGTTTGAAAAACTTTCTTTAACAATTTTTAGAACAAATCAACTAAATTTTTCTCACCTGGGATTGTCTACTTCTCAGAGTTAATTTTCCCAGCATGAATTATTTCAGACTAAAAATTTGTAATTTCAACCATTCATTTTATTCAATCAATTGCTCAAGCAATGTATTATTTCTCTCTAGACCCTTTCAAGATTCATTTTAAGCCTTTCATTTTCAGAAGGTTTATTGTGGCATGTCTGTGTGTGCATTTCTTTGCATTTATCCTTTTTTTTAGGGGAAACTCATTTTTTTTTTAAATCTATGGCTTTATGTCTTAATCGAAACGTGGAAAACTGTTATTCATAATTGCTTAAAAATATTTTTTGTAAGCTTCTTCAGTGCCCAGGTTACGATCTAGATCTATCTATATCTATATCATCTATATATCTCTATATCATCTATATCTATATCTATCTCTTTTGCTTCCCAGGTACAGATATAGATGGCTGACACAGACACACACACACACATACACATACACATACACATATATGCACATGCAAAGAAACATATACATACACAGAGAGAATAAACTTAAAGTCATGTTCTTGAAGTCTTTAGCCAGTCTTTTTATTTTGTTCGTATTTTAGTATTTTGGCACTGATTTTTTGTGTGCTCTGCAGAGATTTTAGCTATAGTTATCAAGAGGAATATGGTAGAGTGAGTTGATTTTATCTTATCTGAAATTGGAAGTATGTAGGCCTGTCTGTTCTAACTTGAATGGGGAAAATTGAGGATGCTGGCTGCCAATTTCTAACAACATTATCTTTTATCTTGTACCTGAAATTCCATCAAATCCTTAATTTATTTCATCAACTGATGTGTTTTGAGTATCTAATGCTTTCTAGAAACTTTTATAATTCTCTTGATGCAAATATAACCAAGGGAAACACAGGGTCTGCCTGAAAGTGAAATACCTAGTGAGTGATATATTCAATAAGGAAATACAGGGTCCTATAGTGGCACAGAAAACTATCTACCTCAGACATAAAGAGAAGTCAGGGAAGGCATTCCAAAGTATAATTATAAGTTAGAAACTGAAGAAAAGTCAGTTAATCAAATAAAAATTGATGAAAGAACATCTCAGGAACAAAGAATATTTCTGCAATATTATAGATATAACAGAGTGCATCATACATTATGGAAATGCAAGTACTTCAGCATGGTTGGAGCACAGAATGGTGGTGAGGTGTAGAGTTGTATAAATGAGGTTAGAGTGATAGGCTTATAGAACTTAAATAAACTATAATAATGAGTTTGTTTTAATGATACAGAGAAATCCTTAATTGAATTAAATAGTAGAGTGGCTTGACAGATTTGGCAATTAGAAATATCTCTTTTAGTTAAAAATATATTGATTGTAAAGGGCATAATTGAAAGTTGAAGTAATTGGTAGATGTTGAAAATAATAAGAAATAAAGAGATGATGGCTCTTTGAATCAGAATAGAGGTGACACAGAGAAGTGGCTAAATTTTAAAAATTTAAGAAGACTAAAAATCATAGAATTTGATGATTATGTGTGAGGGTATTAGTACATAAATATGTTAAAGGTATTATTTACATTGTGTAAATAAATATATGGAAGAGTGATCAAATAATATCATCCAAACTCAGACACTTTTAAGACCGAGAGGATGTGACATTATTAGTTACATTTGAATAACAGATGTAAACTAGGATAGTGCCAAGAAAATCAGGATTTATTTTCCGTCTAGTATATGGCGTTTCTAGTAAGAAAGGGACATGCTTTTTAAAATAAATTTCATGCTTTGTTTAAAAATTTTAAATCTTAAATGCCTATGGGACACACAAGTAATTAAAAAGCTATATTTACTGGTACTTATATATGTATGTATGCATGTGTGTGTGTGTGTGTGTAATGAGAGCTCAGGAGATAGTTATAGACTGGAACTATGGATTTTTGAATCATAATCTTATAAACAGTAATTGTAGATATAGAAGTAGAAGAGATAGCCCAGAGAAAGTAGTTATAGTGAAAAACAGAAGGCTCAGGATACACTGGGGAAGGCTGCCATTTGTGGACTCAATAAAAGAAAATCCAAAGTAAAATAAGGAGCAGTCAGAAAAGGGAGAAAAAGAGAAAAGTGTGGAATCACAAAAACCAAGCAAAGAAAGTATTTCAAGAACTAGTGAGTGGTTAACATAATCAAATATATTAGCCTGTTTTTCACACTGCTATAAAGAATTATCTGATGATGGGTAATTTATAAAGAAAAAGGTTTAATTGACTTACAGTTCATCAGGGTTGGGGAGGCCTCAGGAAACTTACAGTCATGTGAGGAAGTAGAGGGGAAGCAAGGCATGTCTTACATAGTGGCAGGAAGTGGAGGGTGCCACTATTTTAAAACCATCATATCTCGTGAGAACTCACTTTCATGAGACCAACAAGGGGGATGCCCGCCCCCATAATCCAATTACCTCCCACCAGGTCCCTGTCTCAAAAAGTGGGGATTACAGTTCGAGACATGACTTGAGTGGGGACCAAATCATACCATTCCTCCCATGTTTCCTCCAAAACTTCATGACTTTCTCACATTTCAAAACAAAATGATGTCTTCTCAACAGTCTCCCAAAGTCTTAACTCATTCCAACATTAACACATAATTAAAAGTCTCAGATGAGACTAGTCAAGTCCCTTCAACTTAAAAGCCTATTAAATCAAAAACAAATTAGTTATTTCCAAGATACAATGGGGGTACAGGCATTGGGTAAATGCTCCCATTCCAAATAGAAGAAATTGGCCAAAACAAAGGGGCTACCAGTCTCATGCAAGTCCAAAACCTAAGAGGGCAGTCATTAAACCTTAAATCTCAAAAACAATCTCATTTGACTCCATGTCTCACATCCAGGCCATGGTGATCCAAGAGGTGGGCTTGCAAATCCCTGGGCAGCTCTGCCCCTGTGGCTCTGCAGGGAGTAGCCTCCATGGCTGCTTGCATAAGGTGGCGTTGAGTGCTTCTGGCTTTTCCAGGCACAAAGTCCAAGCTGTCAGTGGATCGATCTACCATTCTGAGCCTGGAGGATGGTAGCCCTCTTCTCACAGGTCCACTAGACAATATCCCAGTGGGGACTCTCACCCCACATTTTCCCTCTGTAGTGGTCTAGTAGAGGTTCTCCATGAGGGCTCCTTTCTAGCAGCAGACTTCAGACTGGACATCCAGGCATTTCCATACATCCTCTGAAATCTAGGTGGAGGCCCCCAAGGTTCAACTCATGTCTTCTGTGCATCTGCATGCCCAAAAGCACGTGGAAACCACCAAGACTTGGGGCTTGCACCCTCTGAAACAATAGCCCAAGCTGTACCTTGTCCCTGGAGCTGGAGTGGCTGGGACAAAGCACACCATGTCCCAATGTTTCACAGAGCATAAGGGCCCTGGGCCTGGCCAACGAAAACGTTTTTCCTTTTTAGGCCTCTGAGCCTGGGATAGGAAGGGTGGCCAAAAGATCTCTGAAATGCCTTGGAGACATTTACGTCATTGATTGGCTATTAACATTTGACTTCTCCTTACTTATGAAAATTTCTGCGACTAGCTTGAATTTCTCCCCAGAAAATGAGCCTTTTTTTTCTACAACATAGTCGGGCTACAAATTTTTCAAAGGTTTATGTTTTGCTTCCCTTTTACACATAAATTCTAATATCATATTAATATGGTTTTGCTATGTCACCACCCAAATCTCATCTTGAATTGTAATGTGCACAATTCCCAGGTGTCATGGGAGGAACCTGGTGGGGCATAACTTAATCATGGGGTTGTGTCTTTCCCATGCTGTTCTTGCAATAGTGAATGGGTCTCATGAGATCTGATGGTTTTAAAAATGGGAGTTTCTCTGCACTAGCTCTGTTTTCCTGCTACCATCCATATAAGATGTGACTTGCTCCTCCTTGCCTTTTGCCATGATTGTGAGGCCTCCCCAGCCATGTGGAACTTTAAGTCATTAAATCTCTTTCTTTTGTAAATTGCCCAGTCTCAGTTATGGCTTTATCAGTCATGTAAAAATAAACTAATACAGTAAATTAGTACCAGAAGTGGGGCTTTGCTGAAAAGATAACCAAAAATGTGGAAGCAACTTTGGAAATGGGTAACAGGCAGAAGTTGGAACAGTTTGGAGGGCTCAGAAAAAGAAAAGAATCAATGGGAAAGTTTGGAATTTCCTAGAGACTTGCCGAATAGTTTTAAAAAAAAATGCTGATAGTCATATGAACAATAAGGGCCAGGCTGAGATGGTCTCAGATGGAGATGAGAAACTTGTTGGGAACTGAAGTAAAGGTGACTATTGCTATGTTTTAGCAAAGAGACTGGTGACATTTTGCCCCTACCCTAGAGATTTGTGGAACTTTGAACTTGAGGGAGATGATTTAGGGTATCTGTCAAAATAAATTTCTAAGCAGTAAAGCATTCAAGAGGTGGCTTGGTTGCTGCTAAAAGCATTCAGTTTTAGAAGGGAAACAGAGCATAAAAGTTCAGAAAATTTGCAGCCTGATAATGTGATAGAAAAGAAAATCCCATTTTTTGAGGAGGAATTCAAGCCAGCTGCACAAATTTGCATAAGAAATGAGGAACTGAATGTTATTCATCAAAACAATGGCGAATATGTCTCCAGGGCATGTTAGAGGTCTTCATGGTAGCCCCTTCCATCACAGGCCCAGAAGTTTAGGGAGAAAAGGTGGTTTTGTGGCCAGACCCAGTGTCACCATGCTGTGGGCAGCCTAAGGACTTGGTGCCTTGTGTCCCAGCCACTCTAGCCATGGCTGAAAGAGCTCAGGACATGGCTTCACAGGCTGCAAGAAGTTGTATGGAAGTGCCTGGATGTCCAGGAAGAAGTTTGCTGTAGGGACAGGGTCCTCATGGAGAATGTCTGCTAGAACAGTGCAGAGGAAAACATGGGGTGGGAGCCCCCACACAGAGTCCCTACTGGGGTACCACCTAGTGGAGCTGTGAGAAGAGGGCCACCATCCTTCAGACCCCAGAATGGTAGATCACTGAAATAATGAAAAATTCAAATCTATATAGAATTAAATATTTTATAATGTGATACAGTGGAAATAATACAATGAAGAGAGATTCATAGCACCTAGTTCTAGACCTGGCTTTGTCTGAATGTTCTGTCTTTGGTCAAGGCTCTTCACTTTCTGGGCTTCAGATTGCTCACTTGTAGCACATAAGTGATAAACTAGATAATCCTTGAGTTCTCATTTAGAGATAATTTTCTGATGGCTGAGTTCACCTGAAAAAATGCTAGACAAATATAGCAAAAACCCCCAAAACTTTAACAACAAAACACTTCATGATAGTGCGATATTGTTAAATAAATACATAAATATGATATATCCCCTGCATCTCCCAGGACTAACAATTAAGACCAATTTATTTTTGCCCCAAACTCTTTATTTTTCCTTTTGTGGTTTATCGTAACTCTTTGTCCAATGCAGCTTGACTTTCTAGAATAACAGGCTACAGGCCAGGTAATTGCTAATTAATAATGATAATAGATGATATTTATTAAGTGCTTAATATAGGCTAGGCACCCACAGTTCTGTTACATCCATTTGAAATAATGAGAAAATATATTAACATGAAGGTTAAGGCACTTACCTACAAGTGATATGTGGTAGAGCCAGTATCCAAACTTAGTTTGACAAAAAAGTCAATGCTCTTTACCACTGTACTATATTACCAATAAAATGTTACCCATTCAACGTCTTAGTAAACTACTTTTGGTCACTCTTGTGGCCTAAGCTACACAAGGCAGTTGGCCTGGAGCGAGAAGAAAACATTTTGTTTTATTGTGATGGTCCTGATATATTCATCATTATTTTTTTCCTGAAGTCGTGTAACAGGAAGTAAATAAAAAACTTACAGTTATCGTAGAGCCATTGGATCTCATATAGGGCACTGGAGATTTGCTGTAAAGTTAGTCACTGCTTTCTCTGCCTGAGTCTTAATTTATTCTCCAAGATCAGCAGCCCTGAATATAAATGAGAACAGAGATATAATATAACTGAAAATAGATAGCATAGTCCTTTGTGTTACCAAAGTTTATCAGCAGTGGACCATAAGCTTTACATCAGGGCTGGAGTTACACATGTAATTCCAACAGCTACAATTTGATGGGTTCAAACAGCTCTTTAACTTCAAAGTATACTTTAGTTTGAGCTCTACTGTTTAAAATTCCACCATTCCATTCCTTGAAATAAGCTACTATTTTTTACGTAATACTTTTCCTTTTAAGTACAAATATCATTGCAGGAACTATATTTTAAACTGTAGCCAGTCATTAACATTTCAGTGTGAGTTGGTTTATTACATCATTGATTCTATTGCTAGAAAGGAACTATAGTAGGAAGACTGTGAAAGAATCATGCTGCTGGGATGGCATTCAAAGAAGCCTTCATTAAAGCCATATGATACAAACTGTCTTTTGTTGGAATAGTAGGATTTCTTTGGGTAGAGGAGATAGATTGAATGCAGTATAAAGAGACTGCAATTTTCATAAGGGCAGATATGTCTATCCGTATATTATCTTTTCTAGAACAATCTGTACCTAGAACAATGCCTAACACATTGAAGGCATGCAAAATGTTAAATTAATTAATAACCATTATATTTGGAGAGAATGTGGCGTTCTGGGACCCAAATAAGGATAGTTTTATGGTTGGAGGTACATGAAGAGATGAGTAGGGGAAAAGCCCTAAGTCCTGTGTGAAACCCAGATAATCATTGTTACAAGTTGGGGTTGATAAGAAAGGCTAAATTAGTAGGGAGGGGCCAAGATGGCCAAATAGAAACAGCTCCGGTCTGAAGCTCCCAGTAAGACCAACAGAGAAGGTGGGTGATTTCTGCATGTCCAACTGAGGTACCCAGTTCATCTCATTGGGACTGGTTAGGCAGTGAGTACAACCCACGGAGAGTAAATAGAAGCAGGGTGGCACATCACTTTACCTAAGAAGTGCAAGGCGCCAGAGACCTCCTTTGGCCAGCCAAGGGAAGCCATTGGGGACTGTGCTACCTGACCCAGGTACTACACTTTTCCCATGGTTTTTGCAATCTGCAAATCATGAAATTCCCACTTGAGCCTACACAGCCAGGGCTATGAGTTTCAAGCACACAATTGAGTGGCTGTTTGGGCAGGCACCAAGCTAGCTGCAGGAGTTGTTTTTGTTTGTTTGTTTGTTTGTACCCCAGTGGTGCCTGGAACTCCAGCAAGACAGAACAGTTCACTCACCTGGAAAGGGGCTGAAGCCAGAGCCAAGTGGTCTCACTCAGGGCGTCCCACTCCCACTGAGCACAGCAAGCTAAGAACCATTGGCTTAAGATTCTCACTGCCAGTACAGCAGTCTGGAGTCCACCTGGGACAATTGAGCTTGCTGCAGGGAGAGGCATCCTCCATTACTGAGGCTACAATAGGTGGTTTTCCCCTGACAGTGCTAAGGAGACAGAGAGGTTTGGACTGGGCAGAATTCACCACAACACAGCAACGCAGCTGTGGCCAGACTGCTTCTCTAGATTCCTCCTCACTGGGTAGGACATCTCTGAAAGAAATACAGCAACCCTGGTCAGGAATTTATAGATAAAACTCTCATCTCCCTGGGACAGAGCACCTGGGGGAAGAGGTGGATGTGGGAGCAGCTTCAGTGGAGTTAATCCTTCCTGCCCACTGGCTCTGAAGAGAGCAGTTGACCCTGACAAGGGGGATTTTCCCAGCACAACACACCATCTCTAAGGGACAGACTGCCTCTTCAACTGGGTCCCTGACCCCAGTGCCTCCTGACTGGGAGAGACCTCCCAACAGGGGTCGACAGGCACCTCATACAGGAGAGCTTTGGCTGGCATCAGGCCACTGCCCCTCTGGGACAAAGCTTCCAGAGGAAGGAGTGGGAAGCAATCTTTGCTGTTCTGCAGCCTCCACAGGTGATACCCAGGCAAACAGGGTCTGGAGTGGACCTCCAGCAAATTGCAGCAGACCTGCAGAAGAGGGACCTGACTGTTAGAAGAAAAACTAAGGAACAGAAAGTAACAAGATCGACATCAACATAAAGCACCTCCCACAAAAACCCCATCAAAAGTTCATCAGCCTCAAAGATCAAAGGAAGATGAACTCACAAAGATGAGGAAAAGTCAGCACAAAAACGCTGAAAATTTCAAACACCAGAATACCTTTTATCCTCCAAACAATTGCAACTCCTCTCCAACAAGGGCACAAAACTGGACAGAGAATGAAATTGATGATTTGACAACAACAGGTTTCAGAAGGTGAGTAATAACAAGCTCTTCTGAGCTAAAGATGCATGTTGTAACCCAATGCCAGGAAGCTAAGAATCTTGATAAAAGGTTACCAGAACTAACTAGAATAACCAGTTTAGAGAGGAACATAAATGACCTGATGGAACTGAAAAACAGAGCACAAGAAATTCATGAAGCTTACACAAGTATCAATAGCTAAATCAATCAAGTGGAAGAAGGAATATCAGAGATTGAAGATCATCTTGTTGAAATAAGGAATGAAGACAAGATTAGAGAAAAAAAGAATGAAAAGTAATGAAAAAAGCCTTTAAGAAGTATGGGTCTATGTGAAAAGACCAAAGCTATGATTGATTGGTGTACCTGAAAGTGGTCGGGAGAACGGAACCAAGTTGGAAAACACACTTCAGGATATTACCCAGGAGAACTTCACCAAGGTAGCAAGACAAGCCAACATTTAAATCCAGGAAATACAGAAAACGCCACAAAGATACTCCTCGAGGAGAGCAACTCTAAGACACATAATTATCAGATTCACCAAGGTTGAAATGAAGGGAAAATGCTAAGGGCAACCAGAGAGAAAGGTCATGTCACCTACAAAGGGAAATCCATCAGATTAACAGTGGATATCTCTGTAACAACCCGACAACCAGAAGAGAGTCAGAGCCAAAATTTAACATTCTTAAAGAAAAGAATTTTCAGCCAAGAATTTCATATCCAGTCAAACTAAGTTTCACAAGTGAAGGAGAAAAAAAATCATTTCCAGACAAGCAAATGCTGAGGGATTTTGTCACCACCAGGCCTGCTTTACAAGAGTTTCTGAAGGAAGCACTAAATATGGAAAGGAAAAACCACTACCAGCCACTGCAAAAGCACACCAAAATATAAAGAGAATCGACACTATGAAGAAACTGCACAAATTAATGTGAAAAATAACCAGCTAGCAACATGATGACAGGATCAAATTCACACATAACAATATTAACATTAAATGTAGGGTGGAGCAAGATGACTGAATAGGAACAGCTCCAGTATCCAGCTCCCAGTGCGAGTGACACAGAAGACAGGTGATTTCTGCAATATCAACTGAGGTACTGGGTTCATCTCACTGGGGAGTGCCAGACAATCTGTGCTGCTCAGCTGCTGCAGCCCGATCAGTGAGAGCTGAAGCAGGGCGAAGCATCACCTCACCTGGGAAGCACAAGGGGGAAGGGAATCCCTTTTCCTAGCCAGGGGAACTGAGACACACAACACCTGGAAAATCGGGTAACTCCCACCCCAATACTGCACTTTAAGCAAACGGGCACACCAGGAGATTATATCCCACACCTGGCCAGGAGGGTCCCATGCCCACAAAGCCTTCCTCATTGCTAGCACAGCAGTCTGCGGTCTAACTGCAAGGCAGCAGTGAGGCTGGGGGAGGGGCGCCCGCCATTGCAGAGGCTTAAGTAGGTAAACAAAGCTCTGGGAAGATCAAACTGGGTAGAGCTCACAGCAGTTCAAGGAGGCCTGCCAGTCTCTGTAGACTCCACCTCTAGGGACGGGGCACAGCTAAACAACAACAACAACAACAACAACAAAAACAACAAAAACAAAAAGCAGCAGAAACCTCTGCAGACACAAGCGACTCTGTCTCACAGCATTGAAGAGAGCAGTGGATCTCTCAACACAGAGGTTGAGATCTGAGAAGGGACAGACTGCCTGCTCAAGTGGGTCCCTGACCCCTGAGTAGCCTAACTGGGAGACATCCCCCACTAGGGGCAGTCTGACACCCCACACCTCACAGGGTGGAGTACACCTCTGAGAGGAAGCTTCCAAAGCAAGAATCAGACAGGAACACACACTGTTCAGCAGTATTCTACCTTCTGCAGCCTCTGCTGCTGACATCTAGGCAAACAGGGTCTGGAGTGGACCTCAAGCAATCTCCAACAGACCAACAGCTGAGGGTCCTGACTGGAAGAAGGAAAACTAACAAACAGGAAGGACACCCACACCAAAACCCCATCAGTA
>NW_012108597.1:374923-388785 GCF_000951045.1 Mandrillus leucophaeus
TTATACCTGATGTAAATGACGAGTTGATGGGTGCTGACGAGTTGATGGGTGCAGCACACCAACATGGCACAAGTATACATATGTAACAATCCTGCACATTACGCACATGTACCGTAGAACTTAAAGTATAATAAAAAAAAATTATAAAAAAAAATTAAATGTAAATTGGCTAAATGCCCCGATTAAAAGATACGGACAGGCAAATTGGATAAAGAATCAAGACCCATCACTGTGCTGTATTCAGGAGACCCATTTCACATGCAAGAGACACATAGACTCAAAATAAAGGGATGGAAGAATATTTACCCAAGCAAATAGAAGGAAAATAAAGCAGAGCTTGCAATCCTAGTCTCTGATAAAACAGACTTTAAACAAACAAAGATCAAAAAAGACAAAGAAGGGCATTGCATAATAGTAAAGGGATCAATGAAACAAAAAGAGATAACTCTCTTAAATACATATGCAACCAAAGCAGGGGCATCCAGATGCATAAAACAGATTCTTAGAGATGTAAAAAGAGTCTTAGACTCCCACATAATAATAAGATAATAATAAGACTTTAACTCCCCACTGTCGATATTAGACCGATCAACAAGACAGAAAGTAAATGAGGATATTCAGGACTTCAACTCAGCTCTGGACCAAGTGGACCTAATAGACATCTACAGAACTCTGCACCCCAAATCAACAGAATATACATTCTTCTCAGTGCCACATGGCACTTATTCTAAAATCAACTAGATAATTGGAAGTAAAATACTCCTCAGCAAATGCAAATGAGAGGAAATCATAGCAAACAGTCTCTCAGCCCACAGTGCAATCAAATTAGAACCCAGCATTAAGAAACTCACTCAAGCCTGGGTGTGGTGGCTAATGCCTGTAATTCCAGCACTTTGGGAGGCCGAGGCGGGTGGATCACCTGAGGTCAGGAGTTTGAGGCAAGCCTGGTCAACATGGTGAAACCCTGTCTCTACTGAAAATTCAAAAATTAGATGGGTGTGGTGGCAGGTGCCTGTAATCCCAGCTCCATGGGAGGCTGAGGCAGGAGAATGGTTTGAACTGGGAGGTAGAGGTTGCAGTGAGCTGAGATCATGCCATGGCACTCCAGCCTGGGCAACAAGAGCAAAATTCTGTTTAAAAAAAAAAAAAAGAAAAGAAAAGAAAAGAAAAAAAAGAAAAACAGAAACTCACTCAAAACCCCACAACTACATGAATAAAGAACAACTGGCTCCTGAGTGACTACTGGGTAAATAATGAAATTAAGGTAGAAATAAGGAAGTTCTTTGAAACCAATGAGAATAGAGAGACAGCGTGCCAGAATGTCTGGAACACAGCTAAAGTTGTGCTAAGAGGGAAATTTATAGCACTAAATGCCCACATCAGAAAGGTGGAAATATTTACAATTGACACCTAACATCACAATAAGAAGAACTAGAGAAGCAAAAGCAAACAAATTCAAAAGCTAGCAGAAGAGGAGAAATAACTAAGATCAGAGCAGAACCGAAGAAGACAGAGAGATGAGAAACACATTAAAAAATCAAGCAGTCAAGGAGCTGGTTTTTTGAAAAGATTAACAAAATAGATAGACTGCTAGCTAGACAAATAAAAAAGAAAAGAGAGAATAATCAAGTAAACACAGTAAAAAATGCCAAAGGGGACTCACCAGTGATCCCACGGAAATACAAACTACCATCAGAGAATTCTATAAACACCTCTATGCAAATAAACTAGAAAATCTAGGAGAAATGGATAAATTCCTGAACACATACACCCTCCCAAGACTAAACCAGGAAAAAGTAGAATCCCTGAATAGATCAATAACAAGTTCTGAAATTGAGGCAGTAATTAATAGCCTACCAACCAAAAAAAAAAAAAAAAAAAAAAAAAGCCCAGGACAAGATGGATTCACAGCTGAATTATATGAGAGGTAGAAAGAAGAGCTAGTGCCATTCCTTCAGAAGTTATTCCAAACAATAGAAAAAGAGGGACTTCTCCCTAACTCATTTTATGAAGCCAGCATCATCCTGATACCAAATCCTGGCAGAGACACAACAACAACAACAGAAAAAATAAGATTTCAGGCCAATATCCCTGATGAACATCAACGTGAAAATCCTCAGTAAAATACTGGCACCATGATCAAGTTGGCTTCATCCCTGGAATGCAAGGCTGATTCAACATACACAAATCAATCAACATAATCCATCACATAAACAGAACCAATGACGAAAAAACACATTATTATCTCAATAGGTGCAGAAAAGGCCTTCGATAAAATTCAACATCCATTCATGTTAAAAACTCTCAATAAACTAGGTATTGATGGAACACATCTCAAAATAATAAGAGCTGTTTATGACAAACCCATAGCCAACATCATACTGAATTGGCAAAAGCTGTAATCATTCCCTTTGGAAACTGACAGAAGACAAGGATGCCCTCTCTCCCCACTCCTATTCAACATAGTATTGGAAGTTCAGGCCAGGGCAACCCGGCAAGAGAAAGAAATAAAGTGTATTCAAATAGGAAGAGAGGAATTCGAATTGTCTCTGTTTGCAGATGACACGATTGTATATCTAGGAAACCCCATCATCTCAGCCTACAACATCCTTAAGTTGATAAGGAACGTCAGCAAAGTCTCATGACACAATATCAATGTGCAGAAATTACAAGGATTCCTATACACCAGCAATACACTAGCAGAGAGCCAAATCATGAGTGATCTCCCATTCGCAACTCCTACTAAGAGAATAAAATACCTAGAAAATATAACGTACAAGTTATGTGAAGGACCTCTTCAAAGAGAACTACAAACCACTGCTCAAAAAAATAAGAGAGCACACACAAAAAATGCAAAAATATTTCATGCTCATAGATAGGAAGAATCAATATCATAAAAATAGCCATAGTCTCCAAAATAATTTATAAGTTTGATACTATTCCCATCAAGCTACCATTGACTTTCTTTGCAGAATTAAAAAATAAAAAACTACTTTAATCTTCATATGAAACCTGAAAAGAGCCCATATAGCCAAGACAATTCTAAGCGAAAAGAACAAAGCTGGAGGCATCCCACTACCTGACTTCAAACTATACTACAAGGCTACAGTAATGAAAACAGCATGGTACCGGTACCAAAACAGATGTATACACCAATGGAACAGAACAGAGATCTCAGAAATAACACCTCACATCTACAACCATCTGATCTTCAACAAACTTGATGAAAACAAGCAATGGGGAAAGGATTCTCTATTTAATAAATGGTGCTGGGAAAACTAGCTAGCCATATGCAGAAAACAGAAACTGGACCCCTTCCTTACACCTTACACAAAAATTAACTCAAGATGGATTAAAGACTTAAATGTAAAACCCCAAACCTTAAAAACCCTGTAAGAAACGTAGGCAATACCATTCAGGATATAGGCATGGGCAAAGACTTCATGACTAAAACACCGAAAGCAATTGCAACAAAAGCCAAAATTGACAAATGGGATCTAATTAAACTAAAGAGCTTCTGCACAGCAAAAGAAACTACCAACAGAGTGAACAGGCAACCTACAGAATGGGAGAAAATTTTTGCAATCTACCTACCTGACAAAGGTCTAATATTCAGAAACTACCAATATATTAAATAAATTTACAAGAAATAAACAACCCCATCAAAAAGTGGAGGAAGAATGTGAACAGACACTTCTCAAAGGAAGACATTTATGTGGCCAACAAACATATGAAAGAAAGCTCATCATCACTGGTCATCAGAGAAATGCAAATCAAAACAACAATGAGATATCATGTCACACCAGTCAGAATGGCTATTATTTAAAAAGTCAGGAAACAACAGATGCTGGCAAGGCTGTGGAGAAATAGGAATGCTTTTACATTATTGGTGCAGTGTAAATTAGTTCAATCATTGTGGAAGACAGTGTGGTGATTCCTCAAGGGTCTAGAACCAGAAATACCATTTGACCCAGCAATCCCATTACTGGGTATACACCCAAAGGATTATAAATCATTCTAGTATAAAGAAACATGCAAACGTATGTTTATTGCAGCACTGTTTACAATAGCAAAGACTTGGAACCAATCCAAATGCCTGTCAATGATTGACTGTATAAAGACAATGTGGCACATATACACCATAGAATACTATGCATCCATAGAAAGAATGAGATCATGTCCTTTGCAGGAACATAGATGAGGCTGGAAGCCATCATTCTCAGGAAACTAACACAGGAACAGAAAACCAAACACCACATGTTCTCACTCCTAAATGGGAGTTGAACAATGAGAACACATGGACACAGGGAGGGGAATATCACACACGAGCCTGTTGGGGTTTGGGGTCAAGGGAAGAGATAGCATTAGGACAAATGCCTAACGCATGCGGGGCTTAAAACCTAGATGATGAGTTGATAGGTGCAGCAAACCACCATGGCACATGTATACCTATGTAACAAACCTGCACGTTCTGCACATGTATCCCAGAACTTAAAATACAATAAAATAAAATAATAATTAATTAGATAAATTAAATAATAATTCAACATGTCTGTAAAAAAATAAAAGAAAGGCTAAATTAATGTAGTCAAAAAATTCCTTTTGATGTCCATCTCTCCTTTCCACTGAAAAACCCTTCTGTTCCATGCCTTCCCCTACACCAGTGTACCTGGTTTTCAGGAGGTTCACTCAGCACTTTCTTCTCTCATCAAGGAGCAAGCCAGGTAAAGTAGAAAGGTTAAAGGGCTGATTTCTAGCTACATTTTAAAGCCAAATTTGCAACAAGGCCCTTTATCCCTAGGCAAGTTGCTTCACCACTTTGTGCTTGTACCTCACCAAATAATGTCGTTAATGTGAAAATTAAAATGATCATTTTTATTTTCCACGGGTAAAATCTTTCATCTCCGGCACTAACAACGTGGGTCTTACATCCTTTCTGGGAAGGTAGTGTTCTGCAACCATCTCTGCTGGCTCAGTCCCTAGTAAGAAACATGAAATTCAACAACAACCAAAGGAGAAAAATGGTAGTGAGACTATTTCATTCTCAAGCCTTTTGTTATCTGAAACAATCAGCTATTTCTAGCCCTATCCAGTAGGCATTGCCAGTCAGAGGTGAGAAACACTCATAATCCTGCAGCTGGAGAAAAGAGAATGCTGCCTCCAGTCTAGATGGATTACCATCTCTTTGGAAACTTTTTGCAGAGCTAGTATTTCAGAACGGACTGGAATATTTTAATGAAACAAATGGAGCTCTCTACTTGTAAAGCAAGTTTAAGGGTCTGAGTCCCTGAAGAATGTAGTAGAAATATGTGCCTGTGAAGGAAAGCTGGGAAAATCCTGGAGAGACCAGTGAACAAGTCATGACTATTCCGAGTGGGATTTTCAAAGCATGATTCTCTACCCACTACTGGTCTAAGCTGTGTTTCAGAGGACATAAGAGAAGATGTTTGTCAGGGGTCTCATGCTCAAGACCAATACCGTAGATACAACAGCTAATAATTTACTAGTGGTAGGTAATAGGGCACAATGTAGACTGTGAAATCAGATTCATTGGTTTTAAATTCCTATTCCATCACAAACTAGCAGTTTAACCACGGGCAAAAAATTTGACCATTGCTTTCAATGGTGGAATGAATGTAAAGACAGTATATCCATCTTTATATGATTGCTATGAAGACTATGTGATATAATATATATTTATATGGAGTGATTGGCACACTGCATAAATTAGCTTACTTCTTTGAATGTGAAAAACATGGTATATATTGTGCGGTAGAAGAAGCTGTGGATCAGATAAATTAGGAAAAACAACACATAAGCAAGGCAACTTGTATTCAAACTCAGGTCTGACTCCAAAGCCTGTAGTTGGAAGCACTACGCTGTATTGACTGTCAGAAAGAAAAATAAATAAATTCAGAAAACTGAAATCAAAATATATTAGAATCAGGTGACAAATTCTAAGTTGGGCATGGAAGAAAGTTTATAAGCCTCCACAATTTTGTGGAAAAAAATAAAACAAGAAATTTTTCTTTAAAAATAAAAATTAATCATAAATTAAAGTTCATACCAGCTAGATTTTGAAAGCTAATGAACAATTTTAAGACCAATGCATTTTTTACTTTGATTGAACTTACTGTTTTTAAGTTTCTGACACCCAAAGAGAAGAAGATAGGATTTGTGAGATGACATCGCTCATTTATCTATGATACACGTTTTATCTTACAGTAGTTTTGAATTTTCGGAAACATTTTTTATATAATTCATAAGCCATAAAACAGTGGTTATTCTGAGAATTAATAATTTTTAAATTGAGTCTGCTAGATAAGAATGTTTTAGTTATAAGTTTATTAAACTTTGTCAAAGATCCATTGTGGTAAAAATATCTATTAAAATCTTAACTTTTCATAATGGCATCGAAAGAGCTGTCACACTCATCTAATTGCAGAACTTTTTTTTTTAAAAAAAAATGGGATCTTGAACAGTTTTTTTTTTTTCTAAAACCTAAACACAATGCAATATTTTTGTCATTATTGTTGTTCTGTTTTATTATCACTTTTGTCCCACATGGTCTAGACAGGAGAATTAAGTGAATGTGGATAAACAGGCCAGATTATATTACACATTTATAAAGGTTTAGCTAAAATTTTTCTGTGACTTTTCTCACATCTAAAGTAGAGAAGAAAACACCAATTATTTATTTAACTAGATGATTCACAATATTTTTAAGGATGTAATATACTGGACCTCTCAGATAAACATAATCCTTGCTGTTTTCAACAGTGTGTTAAGTCAGTGATTTTGAATTGTGTCCCCTCGATCACATGGAAACTTCTTAGAAATACAAATTCTTGGGCCCCATTCCAGGCCTATTGAATCAGAAACTCTGTGGGCAGGACAGCGCTCCAGATGATTCTGAGGTATGCTTAAATTTGAAAAGCACAGTTATAAACTGAAAATGATAAACTCTTTTTAATATGATTTGTAACAAGGTAGATGAAGTTACTTTTGAGCTGGGCCTTAAAGAATGAGTCATAAGTCCTGGAGAACTATTGTACAGCATGATAATATAATAACAATGTATAGTATATTTTAAATTGTTAAGAATGTAGATTTTACATGTTTTCATCAAAAAAGGTATGTGAGGTGATAGATATATTAACTTGACTTAAACATTCCTCAATGTATATATATCAAAAGACCACACTATACACCATAAATATACAATTTGTCATTTATAAAAATTAAGAATGAGTCAAAATTCTCTACACCGTATTTTTCCTTTAGCTAAACAAATTTTGATATGTTTTGGAAAACCAATAGATTTGACATTGTGACGTTATAAAAAAGAGCACTTAATTTGAAATTTCCTATAAGGTTTCATCCTGGAGTATAATTTAGTATTATGCATCAAAAGCCCAGCAATTACACTTCTAAGAACTTTTCCAAAGGAAATAGTTTGCTCAAATGTACAAAAATGGGCATAAAATAAGCTTTATCAAGGCATTGTTTCTGATAGTAAAATTGGGAATCTACCTCAGTGTCTACTACTTAAATAAACTATGGTATATAATTCTGACGGAATTCTAAGTATTCATTATAATTATTATTTAGATATTTATTTATTGATGTGGAAGAATATTTACAATAATTATGATTAAATGAATTAAGATTATAAAATTATATGTCTGTATGAGTCAAATTTGGTTAAAATAGCTATATATATATATTAATTTATAGCTCCACATGCATAGAAAAAAATAAGTATGGAAGGTTATACACCAAAATGTTAACAATGGGAATTCTGTTTTTATATCTCTCTATACACACACACACACAGACACACACAAACACGTATGTATATGTACACACATATATATATACACATAGAAAGACAGATATAAAATTTGTTGGGTTTTGCTTATCTCTGTTTTCTAAAGTGAAACTCTATTTCTTGTGTGGAGAAATAATAAAAGTTTAAAAACAACATAATCTAATCTAAGATTTTTAAGCAGACTTCTTATATAATCCCACCATTATTGACTAGAAACACTCATTTTAGAAAGTATTGTATTTGTCCTGGAAGAAACTAATTCATCATATAAAAATTCACCGTCAAGGTTAGTGGTCTAAAATCTGGCATCGGTTTATTTCTCAATATTTGCATTATTATTAGATAATTAACAAAAATGTGGTTTTCATCATAGAAGGTTTTAGAAAAGTAGAAATTGCTCTGCAGTATGAAGCAAGTGATGCTGGTTGAGCTGTTGCCACTAACTTTCTGTGTGAATTTGAAAATTTTAGTACTCCGTTTTTTGGCCTTGGTTTTCTCAAATAGAAATAACTCAGTCAGAACATTTTGATGGCTGTTAACAGCTCTAATATTCTAGGAATCTAGAATGCATTTAGAAACAAAACTATCTTTAGAGAAATATATGAGAAAGTATGGAGGCTGAAAAAATAAAATAAAATAACCCCAAACCCTCTAAAAGACCCTTTAAAGGATTCTGCTTCTGAAGTTACACAGGATGTTGTTGGTACTTCTCGTCCTGTGTGATTTCTCCCTTAATGGAATTTTAAATCAAAGTACTTGTTAAATGTCAAAAGGTATTTGAACCTTGGTATAGTTATGACACCTAGTGGTCACATCAAACATCACAGCTAAATTCTACCCCCTACCCCGCCCACTCCCTGACACTCATTCTCTTCCTTTCATTGGGATCTTCTTTTTAAAATTTTTTTCAGATGCATTTATTTATCATGCATTCAATTATTCACTCAACAAGCACTTAGTGGACCCTTTACATGTCCATGGCACTTTACTGGACACTTTACTATGAAGAAAAGCAAGAAGTAAAATAATATGTCTTTGATATGTAGAAGATTGCTATGTATTTAGGGCAACAAAATAGACCCCATAGAAAGGCAAGTAACTGCGTGAACCTGGGAGGCGGAGCTCGCAGTGAGCCAAGATCGCGCCACTGCACTCCAGCCTGGGCCACAGAGCGAGACTCCGTCTCAAAAAAAAAAAAAAAAAAAGAAAGGCAAGTAACTACACCGTGCTGAATTTGTTAAGTGCATTCCCACTAAAGAAAATGATCAGAACTATGGATAGTCTGTGGCCAGCCAGAGGAGTGGCTTGCGATTTGGAGAGATCAAGAAAGGATTCATAGAAGAAGTGGAACTTGCCTTTATTGGGGCCTCAGTTTCCCCACCTCAAAAACAGCAATAATATTTTATTGTTTCATAGAATTATTATCCGAGATTGAGACACAGTATATATAAAGTACTTAGCATAGCACCTAGCCCAAATTAGGTACTCAGTGATTGTTAATCATTTTATAACAAAACTAAAGACTTCGTGTATATTGTTTTTCTTAATTTTATTTTCTTAATTTTACTTTATTTCAAGTTTACATGGTGTTTTAAAATTTAGACTGAATTTACAGAACACAAAATCAATTATTTTAGTTAGTTCAATGGATAAACAGATAACCACAAGAAAAGATAGTGCTGACTCTATCTTTAGATGAGCATAATGAACATATTTAGATAGAAATAAGCTTTACTACTTTTACTACTTTTATTTTTGGCTAGAAATAAACAGTTTACTAGACTAACTGTCCGATTCAGCAAAATAGCTAATTCACAGAAAAGAAAATCATTCAAAGTAGCTGTTTGCCTGAATGAGCTAGTTGTGTTATTGCAATGAACTGTCAGCTCAGTAAATACAGTCTATCTGGAAGCTCCGTGTAGTCAGTGAAAAGACATAAAATAGATTGCCTGGCACTGTATGGGCTGTATGTGGGTAGACTGCATTTGTATACTTTTTTTGGTTGTGTTTTAGACACTGTCTTAAATCTTATGCTGCTTTCCAAACTCATATTTCAAGAATTGTTGCAAAAATGTTAATTTACTTTTGCACTTGAGTACTAGGTAGTTAGTGTTAATTAAGGCTGTCTCTTTTTTTTTTTTAATACCATAAACATGTGTAGCAATCTAACTGTGTTTGCAAGCAACAAAAAGTACAAGGGAGTATTAAAACCCCACTTATCCTTTTGTTTCTGTAATCAGAAGCATAGTCATATATTTGCTAAAAGAATCAAACATTTATGTAGTTAAACCATCGTTTTCAAGGGTAAAATAAACTGTACTATAGTGACTTTTGGCAAAAACCCATAATGGTCTGACAGAAAAGAAAACCAAGAGCAAAGACCACGTCATATTATTTAGAAATGAGTGTTTAACCTGAATAAGAAAGATTTGAGCGAGGACAGGATTGCTGTCTTCATATATTTGAAGATGTGTAACATGACTTTATTTTATTTGGCCTTAGCAGGCAGAAATAAGTTGAAATGATAGAACAGATTTGACTCACTAAAGGGAAGAAAATTCTAACTATTGATTTTTAAAAGTGGAACCATCTACAATAATAGTTTTCACAGGACTTGCCCTGAGAAGTGAAAGAGAGATACATGCTTTTTACTGTATCTACTACCAGATACACTCTAGTCCTTCACATACTCTGGTAGTTGCCTAAAGTGGTTGCAAGGATAGTCCCAATAAATGTGAATGTCTGAGGTTGCCATAATTATGTTAATAAATACAGAACTGTAGTTATAGGAGCTTCTGAAAAGTACAATGACATATAAGGAAGACAAATTTTGCCCTCTGCCAAATTCTGAAGGAGGCAAAGGTTATCTGAGTAGCACTGTCTTTTCCAAGCCCCTATCATTCCGAGGACTGGTAACCTGCCAGCCCTTCCTCAGGCTTCTATCCTATGTCTTATTCACAAAGGTTCACAGATTTGCCTTGGCAGTCACCTAATTATTTACAAGGTTGCAGTTGACAATGAATTAAATTTTCTCTCTCCCAGGGTTGCTGATGAGGGATTCATTTAGAACTTAAAGTTTGAAAATACAGATGAAGACAGTAAAACTAAAATGTGTAACCTCATGACGGTTTTGAAATTTATGTCTGGGGACTATTTTGCAGTAGGGTCTTGCCTGTTGGTTAGGCCTACAAGTTTGATTACTTCTCTGTTAAATGCTAAGGGAGAAATATAACTGAAGTTATTGCAAAAATACTAATCTTTTGGATTCCTGAAAATGTCATCCTCAATACTGTTATCCATTTGTAGATTAGTATGCTATTTTTAGTTTACATAGACATTTCTGAATTTATAAAAGTTTGTACAAATTCTTCTTTATTAGAAAGCAAATATATTTGTATACCCAAACATGAACTGACATGCCCTTGATTCTATTTTTACTCTATTTTCTGCCAAAATTGTCATTCTAATGCTTTACTAAGGAAGGAACCTAAGTCTTCAAGATGGGAAGTAACAGCACCAACAGCACAAGAGCAAAGTGCACTGATCTTCAAATGCCATTTCAGTACTCCCTGTATGAAGCTACTTATATCCTTATATTCATACCTGGTCTTCTGGCCAACACTGTGACCTTGTGGGTTCTGCGTCACTTCATTAACAAGAAAAATAAAGCCATCTCTGTGGCTGAGCTTGCACATGTGTTGTCCTTACCCTTCTGGATTTACTATTACATCAGCCACCACTGGCCTTTCCAGGGGCCCCTTGGCCTAGTGTGCTTCTATCTGAAGTATCTCAACATATATGCCAGCATTTGCTTCCTGACATGCATCAGCCTTCAGAGGTGCTTCTTTCCCTCAAGAGCTTCAGAGCTGGAGACTGGAAGCATAGGTATGACGTGGGCATCAGTGCTGCCATCTGGGTCATCATGGGGACTGCTTGTTTACCATTTCCCATTCTGAGAAGCACTGGCTTAGGCAACAACACCGAATACTGCTTTGCTGCCTTAGGTCTTCAGCACATTAACATGACTTCCTCCCTTGGCATAGTAACTGTAGCTGAACTTGGAGGGTTTCTATTACCCATTATAATTATTACTTATTTCACATGGAAAACAAGAAAATCTTTACGGGAATTCCAAGTTCCACCTAGGAATACCAAAGAGAGGAAAAAGGCTTTGAGGATGGTCCTGATGTGTGAAGTGGTGTTCCTTGTGTGTTTCACTCCTTACCATCTCAACTTCCCATTCTTTATGATGGTGAAGGAACATGTCTTTTTGAACTGCTCTTTTATTAAGAGCACTTTCTGTTTCCACATTATTTTCCTGTCTCTTGCAAATCTGAATTGTTGTCTTGATCCAGTTGTATATTATTTTATGATCTCAAAATTTCATGATCGATTTTCAGATCATGGCAGCTTGGTTCTTCAGTCATGTATGAGATGCAATGACAGTACCTTAGAAATTCATCAGAGAAAGAAGGATCTTCAAACTATCTCTCTTGATTGTTTCAATGATTCCAAGACAATATAACCAAATAATTAACTAGAAAAATCGATATGCTCTATTAGTGTAGTTATGTCACTTTGAAGATTTTTCTAAAAAGTGGTGTTGAATATCTTAAACATGGCTCCTTCCCTTTAACCTCAAAATGATCCTTCTGAAGAAATTACACATGCATAAATTTTCTGTCAGAATGGAAACATATTGTTCTATGTAGCATGTGAAAAAAAATCTTTCCTTACAGAAGATGATGAGCAACAGAATGAATTGCACACCTATTTCAGAGCAGTAGATTCAATCTTTTCTTCTTCTGAGAGAAACAAATATACATTGAAAACAGGTGAATTATCCAAATATTGAAAAGCATACAAGAGAGCAGTATGACCATAGCTTTCTTTAGAAAATATTCACTACTTGAGCAAACAAGATTATAGAGAAAAGGCTTTTTAATATCAATATGAGTCATGTTAATTAACATCCTTATAACTTGGAATACTGATGAGATTTTTCTTTGGTCTCCTCTGGGAAATAAACAATTCAGATGAACTTCAAATATCTCAACAGTATCATGGGATTCACACAATGAATACACCTTAAACAAAAAATAAAGTTATCTCCTTACATATTTCACAAACTTGAGTTTCAGGGCTTACAATGAAGGTTTTTTGCTTGAATGCCTGTGAATATGCATGATGTGATGTAGGTTTTTATATAACTGCACTCATTCGGAAAATATTTTTTTATATGTGTTCATTAAAATCAACTGTGCCATAGTCTGCCTAAATTGATTGCTGTACATACAACCTCAGTCACAACTTTACTTGGTATGTTCAAATCAATGAGTTAATTTTAAAAAATCACACACACGCCTATGTTATTTCAGTGGTAAACTCTAGCTAAACCTCATTTTTCACAAGTAAATATATATTTAAGGACAACATGGGTGAGTTGAATCTTATTATAAATGCCAAATGGAAATTTTCCGTTTTTAAAATCTCTATGACTAAATCATTTTTATAATACAAATTACTCCTATTGGAAAATTTGAAACTTAAATTTTCATGTAGTGGATTTCATTAAAATGATACTTTAAAAAGCGGTGGTTAGTTTTTTAAAACTATACAAGGTTGTTTTCTTGTCCTTATAAGATTAGAAATTCACAAAATGGCTTGTCATATTTTCTTTTTTGGACCTTTAAATGTTTGGACATTTAAATGTTTTTTTGAACATTTAAAACATCACTTTAGTTGCAGATATTTCTGAAACATATATATCTATATATATCTTACCCACTTAAAGCAGTTTGTTAAACAAGGGACCATGGTGTATAAAAGAAGCATTAATCCATATTCAGAGGACCAGGATCCTAGTTTCTGGTCTCCCACAGAGAAGCTATGTGATCTTGGGCAAGTTATTTCTCTTTGGGTTTCCGTTTCATTATCTGTACGTAAGGGGGTTGAACTAGATGAAATAAATGTGAGACCTATTTTTTAGAAAGTGCTTTCTTTTTTTTTTCTTTTGTGTGTTTTTTTTTTT
>NW_012108597.1:388835-389123 GCF_000951045.1 Mandrillus leucophaeus
CTTTACTTCCAACTATGTGGTCAATTTTGGAATAAGTGCGAAGTGGTGCTGAGAAGAATGTATATTCTGTCGATTTGGGGTGGAGAGTTCTGTAGATGTCTGTTAAGTCCGTTTAGTGCAGAGCTGAGTACAATTCCTGGATATCCTTGTTAACTTTCCATCTCATTGATCTGTCTAATGTTGACCATGTGGTGTTAAAGTCTCCCATTATTATTGTTTGGGAGTCTGAATCTCTTTGTAAGTCTCTAAGGACTTGCTTTATGAATCTGGGTGCTCCTGTATTGGGTG
>NW_012108597.1:393805-397184 GCF_000951045.1 Mandrillus leucophaeus
GGCCTCCCAAAGTGTTGGGATTACAGGTGTGAGCCACCACGCCTGGCCTAGAAAGTGCTTTCTAAGTACTAAAGACATTTACAAATGTTTAAATTGTTGTTGTTGTTAGTAGTAGTAATAGTATTGTTATAATTTAAGGAGAACCAACTCTAACGTTTAATATACTCTTTTCAGAGTGACTGAAGGTCATCATTATAAATATTAGTTATCGTACTGTATACATTGCTTCTTTCAGGGTTATTAAAATCTGTAGGATTGTTTGTACATACACTAAAATAGCCCCATGTAATTTATTTTATTTTATTTTATTTTATTTATTTATTTTTTTTGAGACAGAGTCTCCCTCTATTGCCCAGGCTGGAGTGCAGTGGCACAATCTTGGCTCACTGCAACCTCTGCCTCCTGGGTTCAAGTGATTCTTCTGCCTCCGCCTCCCAAGTAGCTGGGACTACAGGCGTTTGCCACCATGCCCAGCTAGTTTTTTTTTTTGTATTTTTAGTAGAGACGGGGTTTCACCATATTGGCCAGGCTGATCTCGAACTCCTGATCTCATGATCCACCCACCTCAGCCTCCCAAAGTGCTGAGATTACAGGTGTGAGCTTCCACACCCAGCCAAATTTTTAAAATTTATATAGTGATTATATCTCCACCTTTTAAAGTTCTCAATACTCATTTCTTGCTACAGTCAGCATAGCTGTCTGATGTAATCTGTATTGTTTTGATGAGTTCTTTCTAATTGTGTGTGTGTGTGTGTGTATGTGTGTGTGTGTGTGTGTGTGTGTGTGTCTTTGAAAACACTAATCCAGCTAGTCAGAACAGAGCTTTAACTTAATAAAAATGAGTAAAATCCTGCTTGTTTTACTTGGAAATAATGTGTAGAAAAGTGAAATCTCCTATAAAACAGAGTGTGGGTTTTAGTTTATGAACTTTATGACATCTATTCTATCAATTCGGGACTCACTGTGCTTGCTTTCTGGCTCTGTCAGCTGTATTTTGATAGATGGGGTTGCTGGATATTTGAGCTCTGAATCACTGAGGTATTAGCTAGTTTTGATGCCTAAAATTTCTTGGAATATAAATATCACCACACACACACACACACACACACACACACACATAGGTATAGTTAAATTTCCAAAATTATTATTTGTTTCATCAAAAGCATAGTATATTCAAAACTACTTTTGTATTGCTCTTAGATTATTTTCTATTTGTCATAATGCTTTAAAAAAAAATTTGCTCATTCTGTCCACTGCTTCCTTCCTCTTTAGGGGCACTTTGTGAAAATTCCCCTATGTATCTGAAATCCTATTTGAGACACATTAATCCATTTTTTGAAATCAGCCTGTTATTAACATGAATAATGATCATTATCCATTAAGCTTATAGAAGCAGAGAAAACAGACTGGCTGACCAACACTGTTATCAGAATTTCCTGGAAATCTCCTTTTTATACTTAGTTCTAGAGAAGGGACTATATGCAGTAACTCTGATCTATTATTTTTGGAGTCAGTCAAATATCAACTCCATCTCTCTACTTCCTGTTCCCTGAAACACCATAGTACAAGAGTTTAAATAATAGCAAGATTGAGTTTACCGCTTAACCACTTGATACTAAATAAATTTGGGTTCTAGTCTTAGCTCTGCTCTTTCTTAACGGTGTGATCTTGAGCAAGACAATTTACCACCCTGAAGCTGTCTTCTCATCTGCTATACCATGGAATAATATCTGCCTTTTCTGCTGCACAAGACTGTTGTGAAGATCCAGTAAGAAATGAAGATGAGTATTATTTTGAAATCATAATGACTATTTAAATATGAGGACACATAAAGAACATATAGTATTAAGAATGAAATCAGGGAAGGGGGATAAAGTGCCCTCCTCAACTCATAGCAACACAGAGGGTATTAATAAATATTGTAAACCCCTTATTTGTGCCTTAGAAAATAATGAAGGCTTGAAGTGGTGCTCAGGGTCAAGACAACACTGAGGCCCCTTGAAGATAACAGAAAGGAACCATTTAACTGGGCCCCTACCACCAATTAGTTAGGTCCAGTTTTCCAGTACAGTGAGTTATGCTTAGTGCCAAGGATCTCTGAAAAATTCAAATATCAGAGATTGACCATAGCCTTAGGGAAACAGTGGAGATCCTATATTGTATAGTCAGTGCCCCCTATAAATATATTCCGTAGATGGGAAGCCAGGTCTTTAGAACTTTGGGAAGGAATGAATTTGAGACAAATCTAAAAGAACTTTACAACTGCAAAGGGAACAGCTGAGGGCAGGAATAGGTTACCTAGCAGTATTGTTTGGCCATGTATAGATTTGCTGAGGGACCATTAAATGTTCAAAATACATTCTTCATTCAATGCAGTTCCTACAATCCCTGATCTAGTTAATTACGTCAAATAACCAAACCTGCATAAATATAAAATAGGAAAAACTCAAAGTCTCTTGAAAAATCATTAAACATTCACATTTCTGGCTCTGTTCATACTGTTTCTCTGACATGCCTGCCTTTACCCCTCCTCTCTGTCTATGTAGTTTTACAAATCATGTATGATTCAGTTTAAATTCTATTTCCCTGTGAAACCATATTTTCTCTCCTAGACTGTAAAGTCCATGAGGGCACCCACAATTTATTGTACTATATGACATATTGAATTTGAATCTATTTTCTTACAGGGAAAATAAGAATTTGGAAATTTATCTTACTGGAATGATTAGGGCCTGCATATTTCTCACTCTATGGAAGAAACAGAGTGACTATATAATTAGTCTAGCTCTCCCAGTATCAGAAAAATGGTAGGTGCTTAATGAATGCCTGTCGAGTGGCTTAAAAGAAAATACATAGTGATTGGTTAGATGACCAAAAGACTCATCCCTATACAATTGACATCAATAAATATGACAAGGTTTATGCATTAATTCCCTCTGTCTTTAATTACTATGACAACCACTAAGAGTTATGGGCCTGAAAAGAGATTCTTACAACTAATACCTGTCATTACAGTCACTGTATTTTGGCCTATTCATTGAATTTGTTGAATATAAGTAAGAACAATGTCTGGCTGGCTCTCAGTTTCCTAAGTAACTATACTACAGTACACTCTGAATTTTGACGTTATGTAAAATGTGTAAGCTGTGCTTTAAAGATGTTTCAGGATAGTTGCTTCTTTCTTGCTTTGATTGTGGTTATTGCTATTAATGGTGAATAATTTATGCATTTTTTTATTATTATACTTTAAGTTCTAGGGTACATGTGCACTACATGCAGGTTTGTTACATATGTATACATGTGCCATGTTGGTGTGCTGTACCCATTAACTCATCATTTACAGTAGGTATATCTCCTAATGCTATCCCTCCCCCCTCCC
>NW_012108597.1:400355-456223 GCF_000951045.1 Mandrillus leucophaeus
TCTCTTTGTAAGTCTCTAAGGACTTGCTTTATGAATCTGGGTGCTCCTGTATTGGGTGTATATATATTTAGGATAGTTAGCTCTTCCTGATGAATTGATCCCCTTACCATTATGTAATGGCCTTCTTTGTCTCTTTTGATCTTTGATAGCTTAAAGTCTGTTTTATCAGAGACTAGGATTGCAACCACTGTTTTTTTTGTTTGTTTGTTTTCCATTTGCTTGGTAGTTCTTCTGCCATCCCTTTATTTTGAGCCTATGTGTCTCTGCATGTGAGATGGGTCTCCTGAATACAGCACACTGATGGGTCTTGACTCTTTGTCCAATTTACCAGTCTGTGTCTTTTAATTGGACCATTTAGTCCATTTACCTTTAAAGTTAATATTGTTATATGTGAACTTGATCTTGTCATTATGATATTAGCTGGTTATTTTCCTCGCTAGTTGATGCAGTTTCTTCCTAGCATCGATGGACTTTACACTTTTACATGTTTTTGCAATTGCTGGTGCCGGTTGTTCCTTTCCATCTTTAGTGCTTCCTTCAGGATCTCTTGTAGGGCGGGCCTGGGGGTGACAAAATCTCTAAGCATTTGCTTGTGTGTAAAGGATTTTATTTCTCCTTCACTTATGAAACTTAGTTTCTGGATATGAAATTCTGGGTTTAAAATTCTTTTCTTTAAGAATGTTGAATATTGGCCCTCACTCTCTTCTGGCTTGGAGAGTTTCTGCCGAGAGATCTGCTGTTAGTTTGTTGGGCTTCCCTCTGTGGGTAACTCGACTTTTCTCTCTGGCTGCCCTTAAGATTTTTTCCTTCATTTCAACTTTGGTGAATCTGACAATTATGTGTCTTGGGGTTGCTCTTCTCGAGGATTATCTTTGTGGCATTCTCTGTATTTCCTGAATTTGAATGTTGGCCTGCCTTACTAGGTTGGGGAAGTTCTCCTGGATGATATCTTGCAGAGTGTTTTCCAACTTGGTTCCATGTTTCCTGTCACTTTCAGGCACCCCAATCAGTCGTAGATTTGGTCTTTTCACATAATCCCATATTTCTTGGAGGCTTTGTTCATTTCTTTTTCTTCTTTTTTCTTTAGATTTCTCTTTTCACTTCATTTCATTCATTTGATCCTCAATCGCTGATACTCTTTCTTCTGGTTGATCGAGTTGGTTACTGAAGTTTGTGCATTTGTCACATAGTTCTCATGTTATGGTTTTCATCTCTATCAGTTCTTTTAAGGTCTTCTCTGTATTGATTATTCTAGTTATCCATTCATCACTCATCCATTCTTTTTTCAAGGTTTTCAGTTTCTTCACCCTGGTTACGTAGTTCCTCCTTTAGCTCTGAGAAGTTTGATCGACTGAAGCCTTCTTCTCTCCACTCGTCAAAGTCATTCTCCATCCAGCTTTTTTCCATTGCTGGTGATGGACTGCATTCCTTTGGAGGGATAGATGTTCTTTGATTTTTTGAATTTCCAGCTTTTCTTCACTGCTTTTTCCCCATCTTTGTGGTTTTATCTGCTTTCGATCGTTGATCATGGTGACTTACTGATGGGGTTTTGTTGTGCATGTCCTTTCTGTTTGTTAGTTTTTCTTCTAACCATCAGGGCCCTTAGCTGCAGGTCTGGTGAAGTTTGCTTGAGGTCCACTCTAGACCCTATTTGCCTGGGTATCAGCAGTGGAGGCTGCAGAAGATAGAATATTGCTGAACAGCGAGTGTTGCTGTCTGATTCTTGCTGTGGAAGCTTCATCTCAGGGTGTACACAGCTGTGTGGGATGTGAGGTGTCAGTCTGCACCTAGTGGGGGATGTCTCCCAGTTAGGCTACTCAGGGATCAAGGACCCACTTGAGCAGGCAGTCTGTCCATTCTCAGATCTCAACCTCCAGGCTGGGAGAACCACTGCTCTCATCAAAGCTGTCAGACAGGGACATTTACATCTGCAGAGGTTCCTGCTGTTTTTGTTTAGCTATGCCCTGTCCCCAGAGGTGGAGTCTACAGAGGCAGGCAGGCCTCCTTGAGCTGTGGTGGGCTCCACCCAGTTTGAACTTCCCAGTGGCTTTATGTACTTAAGCCTCAGCAATGGTGGGCGCTCCTCCCCCAGTCTCACTGCCTCCTTGCAGTTAGATCTCAGACTGTTGTGCTAGCAGTGAGGGAGGTTCCGTGTGCATGGGACCCTCTGGGCCAGGTATGGCATATAATCTCCTGGTGTGCCATTTGCTAAGACCCTTGGTAAAGTGCAGTATTAGGGTGGGAGTTACCCGATTTTCCAGGTGTTGTGTATCTCAATTTCCTTTGGCTAGGAAAAGGAATTCCCTTCCCACTTGTGCTTCCCAGGTGAGGTGATGCCTCACCCTGCTTCTGCTTTCGCTGGTCAGGCTGCACCGAGGGACCAGCACTGACTGTCCGATATGCCCCAGTGAGATGAACCTGGTACCTCAGTTGAAAATGCAGAAATCACCCGTCTTCTGTGTCACTAACGCTGGGAGTGGGAGGCTGGAGCTGTTGCTATTCGGCCATCTTGGGCGTCCCCCAGCTGCATTCATTTATTCATAGGAAAATAGTGGTATTAAGGGGTGGGTGCTGAATAAAGACAATTGTTACAGTATAAGTTGTTCTTTCCCTCTTTAGCCTATGTTCCCAGTTCATTCTTTTTTTGCCAGTGAATTCAATGAAGTGTTGATAAAATCAAGACCTGTGTGAATTTCTTCCAAGTTGTTTGCAGTACCACCTTTCTGAATCTTTTCTATTAGCCAGGACCTGCTACTCTTCTTGCATCTACTCCAGCGTGCCATTTGGAGGTTGTAGCTCATCGTTCTGAGGTCACTCTATCTCTTCTGGATCATTCTTCCCCTTGGTTGGTGGTAGTTTCCTGGCTAGGCCCTCACTGGACTTTTGTGGGTTTGTCTCACCTGGGGAGCAACAAGAAAGTTACTATTCTAATCACATTTTAGGCTCCAGTATTTGTGAATTTCGATTAATAGAAGAACAACTATGAGAAGGAAGAGAAGGCCACAAAAGCAACACATACAGCCTAGGACCAGAATGGGAATAAGCACACACTGAAAACTTAATATTTTTATTTTTTATTGGTGTGGTAGCTTATCAGCTGATTGTATGTGGCCTCAAATGGAATTTAGTATCACCTTTTGTTTCCTTAGCTAGCATGCCTCCTTTGGAATCCAATGAAAATGGCAAAAACAAAACAAAATAAAACAAAACCAACCAACCAACCAACCAACCAACAACAGCAACAACAACAACAAACAGAGTAACAGTACTTGGCCTGAAAATTTGTCTAACAGCAGATTACTTTACCAAGCCACTGCTGTCATCCATTTCTCTATTTCAACCAAATTAGATTTTTCACTCTCCTCTAGGCATCTCTTGGGTTTTTCCATCTCTGTGTTCCCTGATCCCTCTTCTCAGCCTACTTTTTTATTTTTATTTTTTTAACTTTATTTATTTATTTATTTTTGAGACAGAGTCTCGCTCTGTCGCCCAGGCTGGAGTGCTGTGGTGCGATCTCGGCTCACTGCAAGCTCCACCTCCCAGGTTCACGCCATTCTCCTGCCTCAGCCTCCCGAGTAGCTCCTCAGCCTATTTTAAACCCAACACCTTTTACCGTAGGTCCAATCTAATCTAGAGATGTTTCCCTATTTTCATTACTCTTGATGACTTTTTCTTTTGTGCTCCAATAACACCACTGACTGTGCCACACTGATCATACTTAGCATAACTGGCTTAGAATCTAAATTTGGAAGGACTCTTAGAAATTAGCTCTATATAACAAAAGGTTAAAGATGGAGATTTAATTTTAAAAAGGGAGGTATGGGGAGTTCCTTAGAACATCTGACTTGATACTGTATTGGCAAGATTGAGAAAATGCTGCTTGTTGATATATATTATAATATAGTATTTAAAGTATATAATAACAAGCAGCATTATATCATAATATGTTATATATAATAAATAGTATATATAATTATGTATTTGTTGATGTTAGGAATGTGTTGATATTATCCTCTTTAAGCAGCAGGACCTGATGGAGATAGGGAGAGCCCCTACCCTCCCAAAGCATTCCTTGATGTGGCAATCATCAAATCCCCTTATTTCAGGGAAGGAAGCAAAGCCAAAACATTGCCAGAATGGCATAATTAGTGATCCCACAATAAGTTGTATTAGAATAGGTAATCAGATGCAGATACCCTGATTCCCATGATTTCCATTCCTGTTCTTTTTCCACTACTTTATGTTGCCTTTTGGGTCATTTAATTTATGCATATGTTATTTTAATTTTATTACAAAAACTGAGGCTCTTAGGGGCAAGGACTAAATCATATTCATCTCTGTTTCTCACAACATAGCTTAGCACAGGACTTAGCATCAGGAAAACAATGTATAAATAATTATTGATTGGTAGATTTATTTTGTAGGCCTTTAACTAGTTTATATATTTTCTTGATAATTATTCAACTTCTATTAAATTAAATCATAATAATGCCTCAGGCAGCAAAATTAAGTTATCTCCAATATATCTATACCAACATTCTAAAGCAGGGTGTGGCAATCACTCTCCGTGAAACCTTGGGCAAGTCACAGTCCCTCTCTCGGGCTTGGTTTCCTTATTTTTAAAAACATGGAGGCATAATACATGATTTCTAAGCTCTTTTTAATTCTAACATTCCAATGAGGCTAATTTATAGAGTTTTATTTATTTATTTTTAAATATAATTAGCACAAGAATATTTTACAGGAGCAAGATATGGAACAATAATTACAATGTTAACAAGATGCAATCCCCAGAGTTCAAACTAGATCTGTTATCTCTCTTTCTTTCTTTTCCTTCCTTCCTTCCTTCCTTCCTTCCTTCCTTCCTTCCTTCCTTCCTTCCTTCCTTTCTTCCTTCCTTCCTTCCTTCCTTCCTTCTGTTTTTAAACTTGATTCACGCCAGCTCTCTGTTTTTGGCCACCAAGTTCAATTTTGAATATTAGTCAAACATCAAATGTATAAAGTGAATCAAATCAAGATAAAATATGAAGACAAAATGAGATTAACCAAACCTCACTCTGTCAAACAAATTGATTTCCCTTTTTCACTGTTAACTTTATGTTCCAACAATGAGGAATTATTTATTTCTATATTTTCCTACCAATGCAGTCCCGAATAAGGCTGTAGGCATTAGAGTTGGGCATCCTCGGTTTTAAATGTCAGCCGCACCATTAACTATTTGACTTTGGGTGAATTACTTGATCTTTCAAATTTTTTGTTTCCCCACTGGGAATTGAAGCTAAAAATTCTTACTTTGCAAGATTTTCATGAGAATGAAGAGAAAATATACATGAAAACTCTTAGTACAATATATGGAACTTAGGTGTACAAGACATCTTGATGGCAATCTATGCCATGTGTAATTGGTATTAGTAAGGAACAGGTTTTGTTTTTATATTTCACTTTTTTTTTTTTTTGAGACAGTGTCTCACTCTGTTACCCAGGCTGGAGTGCAGTGGTGTGATCTTGGCTCGCTGCAGCATTTGCCTCCAGGGTTCAAGCAAATCTCCTAATTGAGCCTCTTGAGTAGCTGGGATTACAGGCACCCACCACCACAGTCAGCTAATTTTTGTATTTTTAGTAGAGGCGGGGTTTCACCATGTTGGTCAGGCTGGTGTCGACCTCCTGCCCTGAAATGATTCATCTGCCTAGGCCTCCCAAACTGCTGGGATTACAGGCATGTGCCACCATGCCAGGCCTATATTGCACTCTTTTTATGTGCTTCTAATACTTCATTTCATTTATCTGTAGTTACTTTTGCAGTTTGGATAAGAGAATGGTGAAAGAACATGAAATAACCTCCTCCCCTTTATATCCTTATCTCCATTCAGCCTACCAATTCAGTCTGAAAAGCTACATGAGAAAAAGATGTTAGGAGGGATGTTTAGCTGTGGCTCAAAATGAAATAGAAACATGAGAGCAAACTATAAGCATTTAAAATAATTTGTATGACCTGGCTCCCAGCACATGCAGGCTCTTCATCCCTATGCATACAAACTGAATTATCAATATCTAATAATTGATGCTGATTCATGGACACATTTCATCTTAGTCATATATAAATAAGCCCTGGGTGAGACAACTATTTCCATGAGAATTGGAACTTTCTCTCATCTAAATTTCTGAACTTTTTACCATTTGTGTTCCTGATCATTTCTTGATTTGACTCAGTTTATAAATGTGATATTTAACACTCAAATTGAACTTAGTGACCAAAGACAGAGACTTGGCATGAATCAGTTTTAAAAATAAGAAAGAGAGAGGGCGAGAGAGAGAGAGAGATGAAAGAAGAAAAAGAAGAGGGGGAAAGGAAGGGAAGAAGAAAGGAAAGTCACAAAGTCACTTGAAAAAGTAAGTCATAAAGCTGTAGAAAGAAACCGATTAACCAGAACTTCCCACACAGTAACTTTAAGCCCAAGCTCAAAGTTGCCCTGAACCAGCAAAATGGTAGTAATTATTTTAATGAGAACTCAGATTGTTTTCAGCGTTCTAGGACTGGGTTCTGCCCTGTTTCTGTTTCCTCTCTGGCCCTGAATCCGTTGCTAATAGACATGCTGACAACTGGATTTGCTGATAATTATGAAACAAAGTGCTGCTACTGTAGAGAAAAGAGAACTAGTCTGGGAGCTAAAAGACCCAAGATTTAGTCTACACTCTTGCGCTCATTTCCTGGAATGTGACACAAATTATTAGTCCTTTCTGGACCTCCATTTCCTTTTCTGCCAAATAAGGGACGTTGTAATTCTGCCATGCAGTGGCTGAAAAACAGAATATCAGACTTTTTTAGCAAACTCCAGGCACTCTGATGCAAGTGTGTGTGGGGGGTGGAAACAGTAAGGTACGGAAGTCTTGGGGTAGAGGAGTGAGGGCTACAGAATGTTCAGATTTCAAAGAAGCAAAGATTAAAGAGTGATCTGTCTTAAACCTGCTAACACTGCGGCAAGGCCCTTTTATTCATCCTTTGCTTATCTGGATCCATGTAGACCATAAGAAACAGTACCCTGGCTGGGGGAGAGCTAAGGAGGAAAGAACAGGGAACAGAACAAAGTTTATTCAAACTGAGAAGTAAGAAACGTCTGCCCTCTCCCTCTTCTCTTGCCAGAAAGTTCTATTGAAACTGGCTTCAGAACACTAATAAAAAAGTAGGTTGCAAATCAATGTGCACATTACAATTTCATTTTTTATATAAGTAATGGGAAGAAAACACCTCAGAATAATAATAGTGGATACCTCAGAGCAAAAATAATTTGTGTGCTTTTATAAAGTTTCCATTTTTTTTTTCACAAAAACCCCCTTATGAACCCCTCACTCCACTCTTGATCCCCAAATCCCATTCATCATAGAGATCCTAGAATATCTTTTTCTAAAAGTATATATCAGGTCATGTGAATCTCTTGCTTAGAAGCCACCAGTTGATTCCTATCACACTTATAACTACAAGCCAAACTTTACTGCAGTCAAGACTCTCCGTGATTATTTGTCATAAGACTACCTCTAGAAACTTATTCCCTATCACCCTTTCTTCCTGGCCCAGTCTACTTCAGCTATTCTTTAAATTCCTGAAGCCCACTCCCACCTCAAAGACCTTCTACTTACTCTTCTGCTTCCTGGTATGTTCTTCCTGCAAGTTTTCACATGATTAATTTATTGTTATTCTCATTCTCAATTTCAAAGTGATATAAGCAAAGACGCTTTCCTTGATTCCCTTGTTTACATGAGTCCCTCACAGAAACCTGTACTCTTCCTGCATACCATTTGAATAATATGTCATTGCAATCAAACATACTTTTTTCTTTTTGCTATTTCACACTGATCTGCAAGCTTCTTGAGGATAGGGACCATGTCCCTCTTGCTCACCACTTAGCACTAGGGAGTATTTAACACCATTCATGAAACATATTAGGTGCTCAAGGTTAGCTGAATGAATGATTCTGTCAGTCAACATATATTACATTTGTAAGAAAGAAGAAAAGACAGAGGGCACATTTACTTGATAATTCCACCTCTATAGTACATCCTTGGTGGTATGTGTCCCCAGTACAAATGACCATTTCCAAAAAGAAACTGGTTCTAGAAAACACACTTTATTCCTTAACAGTGTGAGTGTTAGATTTTTGTGCATACCCAGTGTCTAGGTCCTCTGAAAACTTGTTGATGAATTCATAAATACTAAATACCTATTTTGCCTCACAGGTCAGCTCCTTACCCAGGAATAATATTCTAAGCTTTCATTAGAAAGCAGAAACTTCCTTCGGTTTCTAACAAAGTGCATAAATTAGCTAGGAAGGACTTAGTTAAGAACACTGTGGTCTAGCCTCATCTATTATTTTCTGTTATGATAAATGGCAAAGAGGTTGCAATGCCAGTAAGTTGGTTTCAGAAGAACTACGACATCATACTATTTACTTACACTTTACACTCAAAGTCACACTTGAAAGAAAATTATTTGAACTCGATAATAAAGGTCATGGAATCAGCTTAAATGCCTATAAATGATAGGCTGGATAAAGAAAATGTGGTACACATACACCATGGAATACTATGCACCCATAAAAAAGAATGAGATCATGTCCTTTGCAGGGACCTGGATGGAGCTGGAGTCCATTATCCTTAGTACACTAATGCAGGAACAGAAAACCAAATACGACATGTTCTCACTCATAAGTGAGAGCTAAATGATGACAAGACATGGACACATAGAGGGGAACAACACATAATAGGACCTGTCAGGAAAAAAATAACTAATGAGTACTAGGCTTAATACCTGGGTGACAAAATAATCTGTACAACAAACCCATGACACGAGTTTACCTATTTAACAAACCTGCACATGTACCCCTGAACTTAAAATAAATGCTTAAAAATGTCTCTTATGAAAGCATCTGTCTGATGGACAATGTAACCATTAATATTTACACAATTAAGGGAAGGGAAATATATATTTGAGAGGTCTGGAGCCAACAAGAGTAAGAATCACAATCAACTGTCACTATGGAAAACATGGATATTATGACCCATAAAAGCTACAGCTTAATCTGATTCCTGCAAATGACACTTGCCTCTATTAAGGACAAAGCGACATACAAATGGCCAACAAGCATATGAAAAAGTGCTCAACATCACTAATCATCAGAGAAATGCCAATTAAAACCATAATGAGATATCCTCTTACATGGGTCAGAAGGGCTATCATTAAAAAGACAAAAAGAAAACCAAATATTGGCAAAGATGTGGAGAAAAAGGGAACTCTCATACACTGCTGGTAGGAATGTAAATTAGTACAACCTTCATGAAAACAGTATCAAGTTTTCTCAAAGAATTAACAATAGAAATTCCATTTAATCCAGCAATCCCTCTACTGAGTATCCACCAAAAAGAAAAGAAATGCTAAAATGACGTCTGCACTCATATTTATCACAGCACTATTAACAATAGCAAAGACATAGGACCAACAGATGATTGGATAAAATGTGGTACACACACACAGACACACACATACACACGAATACTATTCAGCCTTAAAAAAGAATTATATCACGTTTTTTCTTCAAAAACATGGATGAAAATGGAGGCCATCATCTTAAGTGAAACAACTCAGATACAGAAAAATACTACATGTTTTCACTTATAAGTGGAAGCTACACAATGTGTACACATGGACATGGAGTGTGGAATAATAGTAAACGGAGACTCAGAAGGGTGGGACAGAGATGGATGGTGAAAAATTACTTAATGGATTCAATGTACATTATCTGGCTGTTGGATACCCTAAAAGACGAGACTTCACCCCTGTGCAATCTATTTATGAAACAAAATCACACTTGTACCCTATAAATGTATATAAAAACTTTTCTTAAAAAAGAACAGAAGCAATTCCCTTTTTTGGAGGCTTTCCAAACAAGAAACGCTTTTCCGAAAAGGAAAGGCAGGGTTTGTCAGCAAAAATACCCTAGTAGGTAATGTTTTTCTTTCACAACACTCTCCTCTGTTCTTGTAATTGAGGGACTTCCATTTTTAATACAGGTCAGCACTCTCAGAGTTATAGAGAGGTTGTTATTTGAGGAATGGATCATAGGGCAGGGTAGGTGGGGAGGGTTGCTGGGAAACTGTCTCTCATGTTCCTAAGGTCCTGTTATTAATCTAAATTAATTTATTACTTAATGTGGTGAAAAACACTCTGGTAGTTATGTTTAAAGTTTAATCTTGCTTTATACTCACAATAGATTTCAAGATAAAGAACTGGAGTTCAGGGACAGTAAGTGACATGCCTATTGTCACACAGAAAATTATTGGTAAAGCTAGAGTACAAAATTAAGCTTGCTAACTTTATAAAGATCCTGTGGTACCATGAAAATTACTCTGCTAAAGGGGCTTCCAGTGGCCCTAAAACAAGCAGACATTGAGAGACCCATTTGAGTATTACTCTGGTGCACTGCTGTCCTTAAATAAAGAATGAATATAGACACTTGTTGTACATAGGAAGTAAAAGAGGTAAGTATGGGCCCTTCTCTAACTGTCTTCGGAAGAAAAAAAAATAGATATGCTGATTTTTAAATATCAACGTGTATAACAAATTGGTCCCTTGGACAATACTGATTATAGCATTTCTTTTACATTTTATAATGGTTAATTCTCTGTGTCCACTTAACCGGGCCAAGCATTGCCCAGATTCAACATTATATTGAGGTGTGTCTGTGAGGGTGTTTCTGAGTGGCATTAGCATTTGAACCAATGGACTCAGCAAAGTAGATTGCTCTCCCCAGTATATATATTAGTGGGGAACATCCAATCCATTGATGACCTGAATAGTATAAAAGACGAAGGAAGGAGGAATTAACCCCTTTTGCTTCCTGTCTGCCTGCTTGAAGTGTAACATTCTTCTCTTGCTCTTGAACTGAAAATTAAACCATCAGCTCTCTTGGTTCTCAGGGCTTAGGACTTGGACTGAATCATGCCACTTGCTTTCTTGGGTCTCCAGCTTGTAGATGGCAGAGTATGAGATTATGAGCCTTCTCCGTCTCTATAATTGTGTGAGCCATTACCTGATAATAAATTTCTTCCGGGAGGAGCTCAGCCTGCGCTGCGCCACGATGTCCGGGGAGTCAGCCAGGAGCCTGGGGAAGGAAAGCGCGCCCCCGGGGCCGGTCCCGGAGGGCTCGATCCGCGTCTACAGCGTGAGGTTCTGCCCGTTTGCTGAGAGGACGCGTCTGGTCCTGAAGGCCAAAGGAATCAGGCATGAACTCATCAGTATCAACCTGAAAAATAAGCCTGAGTGGTTCTTTAAGAAAAATCCCTTTGGTCTGGTGCCAGTTCTGGAAAACAGTCAGGATCAGCTGATCTGTGAGTCTCCCATCACCTGTGAGTACCTGGATGAGGCATACCCAGGGAAGCAGCTGTTGCCGGATGACTCCTATGAGAAAGCTTGCCAGAAGATGATCTTAGAGCTGTTTTCTAAGGTGCCATCCTTAGTAAGAAGCTTTATTAGAAGCCAAAATAAAGAAGACTATGCTGGCCTAAAAGAAGAATTTCGTAAAGAATTTACCGAGCTAGAGGAGGTTCTGAGTAATAAGAAGACGATGTTCTTTGGTGACAATTCTCTCTCTATGATTGATTACCTCATCTGGCCCTGGTTTGAACGGCTGGAAGCAATGAAGTTATATGAGTGTGTAGACCACACTCCAAAACTTAAACTGTGGATGGCAGCCATGAAGGAAGATCCCACAGTCTCAGCCCTGCTCACTAGTGAGAAGGACTGGCAAGGTTTCCTAGAGCTTTACTTACAGAACTGTCCTGAGGCCTGTGACTATGGGCTCTGAAGGGGGCAGGAGTCAGCAATAAAGCTATGTCTGATGTTTTCCTTCACTAAAAATAAATAAATAAATAAATAAATAAATTTCTTCCTATGTAAATCTTCCTACTGAGGTAGGAGGCAGGACTTTGGTCCAGAGGTAAGACTCAGACACTAGACCAAATTGAGGACTAGCTAAAACAGGAACAAGGTGGAAGTAGCTTTCCATAAGATAAGCCCACCAGTGTGCCATGTTAGTTTACTGTTGCTATGGCAACACCTGGGCGTTACTTTGATGGCAACACTCAGGAGTCCCTGCACCTTTCCATGCAATGACTCAATGATCCAAAAGTTACTACCCTTTCCCTAGACATTTCTGCATTAATCACACCTTAATCTACATGTAATTAAAAGTGGGCATAAATATAAACGTAAAACTTCCCTGAGCTGTTACTATAAACACACTGCCTGTGGGGTAGCCCTGCTCTGTAGAAGTCACAGAGCAGTAACACTGCTGGAACTGTACCACCACCAGAGCTGTAACACTGCTGCTTCAATAAAGTTGTTTTCTTCTACCTCTCTCTTGTCCCTGAATTCTTTCCTGAGCAAAACCAAGAATCCTTGAGGGCTAAGCCCTATTTTGGGGCTACCCTGCCCTGCATCACTATTGGTTCTGCTCCTCTGGAGAACTCTGACTAATACACATTCTATGACCAGCTTTCATGTAAAATGCATACTACAACTCCCTCTATGTTTGCCAGAAAAGTTCAATTGTTGACTAGTACAGAAGGCGGCTTTATGTTCATAGTGTTTTAATTACAATATGAAATCCACAGTGCCATGGAGCACAAGTTTTAACATGTTATTTTGTTTTTAAATTCCCCGTAGTAATGTTAGTTTTGATATAACACCTGCCCATATGAAACAAATTCCTGAATGGGGGTGATTTACAATTAATTGTAGGTCAGCATTACATCATCTATGAGTGTCATGTAAAGATTCATTTTTCTTACCTCTGTTAGTCAAAGTGGTTCTTAACTCTGGCTGTGCATTTAGAATTGCATGGTGAAATGATTTTTTTTTTTTTTTTAAATGAGGCTTAAAATTCTCCACCCAGGCATTTGATTTAAATTGCCTTGGGTATAGACCGAGGATACATTTATCTTTAATTGATTTAAATATTAAATAATATAAAACTAATCATTTTAACATGTACAATTCAGTGGCATTTAGTGTATTTATAATGTCACACACCCATCACCTCTATCAAGTTCCAAAATATTTTCATTACCGCAAATGAAAACCCAATCATAAAGCAGTCACTCTGCATTCCTTCCTCTCCACAATCCTAGCAACCACCAATTTGCTTTCTGTCTCTATGGATTTACCTATTCTGGATATTTTATATAAATGGAATTAAAAAATATGTGACCTTTGGTGTCTGGATGCATTTATTCCGCATAATGTTTTTGATATCCATCTATGTTGTAGCATTTATCATCCCTTAATTACATTTTATGTTCAAATGATATTTTATTGTACAGATATACCACAATTAGTTTACCTATTCATCAGTTGACAGACATTTGGATTGTGAATGTGCAGTTATGGATATTAATATTGTTTGAGAACACCTGTTTCCCATTTTTGGGATATATATCTAAAATTATAATCACTGGGTCATATAGAATTCTATATTAAACTTTTGAGGAACAGTAAGATTATTTTTCAAAGTGGTTGCACCATTTTACATTCCTACCAGCAATCTATGAGGGTCTCAAGTTCTCCACATTCTGCACAACACTTGCTATTTTCCTTTCTAAAAAAAATATAGTCATCCCGGTGGATGTAAAGTGATTTCTCATTGTGGTTTTAGTTTGCATTTCTTTGATGGCTAATGACTTTGAACAACATTTTGTGTGCTTAGTGACCATTTATGTCTTCTTTTGTGAAGTATCTATTCAGATGTTTTGACCATTTTTTGACTGGGTTGTTTCTTTATTATTGAATTGTAAAAGTGCTTTATATATACTAGATAAAATCCCTTATCAGATGTAATCTACAACCTCTTTATCCCATTCTGTAGATGTTTTTCACTTTCTTGATAGTGCTATTTGATTCACAAAAGTTTTTAATTTTGATTAAGTCTAATTTATCTATTTTAATTTCATTTTGTGTGTTTTAGGCATCATATAAAGAATCCATTGCTAAATCCAAATTCATGGGAGTTTATCTTATGTTTTCTTCTAGTAGAACTTAATTCTTATATTTAAGCCTTTAATCAATTTCAAGCTAAATTTTGTATATCGAGCTAAATTTTGTATATTGTAAATTTTGTATATATTTTGTATATTTTGTGTGCCACTATCACACTGTTTTGATTACTGTAGAGTTGTAGTAAGTTTGAACTATAAGTTCTCCAAATTTGTTGTTCTTCCTTCAGATTGTGTTGGCTATTTGTGGATCTATGCAATTCCATACGAATTTTAGAATCACATTTTCTATTTCTGTGAAAAATATTTAGGATTTTGATTAGGATTGCAATTAATCGGTAGATTGCTTTGGAGAGTATTATCATCTTACCCATATTAATTCTTCCAATTCGTGAACATGGGATGCCTTTTCCAAAGTGACTGCACAATTTTACATCCCTAACAGCAATCTACGTGGGTTTTAATTTCTCCAAATCCTACTCAACACTTGTTATTTTAGGTCTTCTTTAATTTATTCTAGCAATGTTTTCTAGTTATCAGTGTACAAGCCTTGCAGATCATTGATTGAGTTTATTACTAGGTATTTTTTAATGATAGTGTAAGTGGTATTATTTTTTGTTTCATTTTTAGATTGTTCATTGCTGTTGTGTAGAATTGCAACTGATTTTGTCATGTTGATCTTGTATCCTAAAATATTGCTTGTTTGTTAGCTCTAGTCAGTTTCCTTGTGGATTCTTCAAAGTTTTTTATATGTAAGATCAATACATATAAAATGTTCTTTATATGTAAGAATAAATATAATTTTACTTAATCCTTTCTAATATGGATATATTTTATTTATTTTCTTGCCTAATTTCTCTCACTAGAACCTCAAATACAATGCCAAACAGAAATGGTGAAAGCACGCATACTTGCCTTGTTTCTGATCTTTTTAACTATTAATATAATGTTAGGTTATTTATTTTTTTTTTTTTTGATGGAGTCTCGCTCTGTCGCCCAGGCTGGAGTGCAGTGGCGCAATCTAGGTTCACTGCAAGCTCTGCCTCCCTGGGTTCACACCATTCTCCTGCCTCAGCCTCCTGAGTAGCTGGGACTACAGGCACCCACCACCATGCCCGGCTAATTTTTTTTTTTTGTATTTTTACTAGAGATGGGGTTTCACTGCGTTAGCCAGGTTGGTCTCGATCTCCTGACCTCATGATCTGCCCACCTCGGCCTCCCAAAGTGCTGGGATTGCAGGCATGAGCCACCGCATCTGGCCTGTTATACACACACACACACACACATATATATATGTATACCCTTTTTCATGTTGAGGAACTACCAGTCTAGTGCTAATTGTTGAGTGTTTTTATCATGAAAGAGTGTTGAGTTTTCCCAATGCTTTTTCTCACTCTGTTATGATCACGTTTTGTTTTCCCCTTCATTCTGTTAATGTGGTGTATCACATCAATTGATTTTCATATGTTGAACAAATCTTGCATTCCTGGAATAAATTTGACTGGTCAGGCTGTATAATTATTTGAAAATGTTAGCAGATTCAATTCATTAGAATTTGGTTGAAGATTTTTGCATTTATTGCAAAGGAACCAAAGGATATTTGTCTATAATTTTCCTGTGATTTCTGTATCTGGTTTTTTTTTTTTAATCCACATAATTATGACCTCATAGAATGAGTTAGGAAGTGCTTTTGCACTTTTGTTTTTTGGAAGGGTTTGAGAAGTATTGGTGTTCATTAAAAACTTGTTAGAATTCACAAGTAAAGCTATCTGGTCTTGTTTCTTTTTTCCCTTCCTTCTCCCTCCCTTCTCCCTCCCTTCTCCTTCCTTTCTCCTTCCTTTCTCCTTCCCTTCTCCTTCCCTTCTCCTTCCCTTCTCCTTCCCTTCTCCTTCCCTTTCCTTTCCTTTCCTTTCCAGAATTTTTGATTAATGATTTTATTACTTTACTTATTATAGGCCTGTTATGTTCTATTTCTTCCTGAGTTAGTATTTTTGTTTTGTTTTGTTTTGTTTTGTTTTTGAGACAGAGTCTCGCTCTGTCACCCAGGCTGGAGTGCAGTGGCCGGATCTCAGCTCACTGCAAGCTCTGCCTCCCAGGTTTACACCATTCTCCTGCCTCAGCCTCCCGAGTAGCTGGGACTACAGGCGCCCGCCACCTCACCCGGCTAGTTTTTTGTATTTTTTAGTAGAGACGGGGTTTCACCGTGTTAGCCAGGATGGTCTCGATCTCCTGACCTCGTGATCCGCCTGTCTCGGCCTCCCAAAGTGCTGGGATTACAGACTTGAGCCGCCGCGCCTGGTCTGAGTTAGATAGTTTGTATGTTTCTAAACATTTGTTTTATCTGCGTTATCAAATTCATTGGTGTACAAGTGCTCATAATATAGTATTCTCTTAAAATCATATTTTTTCTCTAAAAATTGTATTTCTGTGTTTTTTTTTTTTTTGTGGTCTATTTGACTGCCTTCTTATTTTTGCCTTGTATTTTTGTTTGTTTGTTTGTTTTGTTTTATTCTGATTTTTGTAGTACTTACCCTGGGGATTATAAATAACATTTTAATCTTGTAACACTGAATTTTAAAAAATAATACTAGCTTGGTTTCAATAGTATAGGAGAGACTTATCTTCGACATAATCAGAAAAATATGAAAGAAAATTGAGAAGGATATACTTTCCTGAATTCGTGATTCAGTTTACTTTTTTTGAGGTTGTGTCACACCTATTTTACATTTTTGATAATACTTATATAATTTCTTCTATAACTTACATCTAGCCCCAGTGTAGCATCTCTATGTCTTATGAAACAGTGCCAGTTGAGAGGATCTGTAGATAATTCCTTTTGTTCCCTGGGACCAAAGTACACTACAGTTGGGGGTGGGGAGTACTGTCTCTCACTGTTACCAAGAAATCATGAACAGGATTATGCAAGTCCCATCCTACCTATGGTTTAAGTGTCAGACTCAGTATGTTGTCTATTGTAAAGCACTCAGGTTATAAGACAGCAAATACTATTATAAATAACTAATGAGATGTAATGAAAATAAGCAATATTGATAGTACCAGTTTGCAAGGGAGCTTATTTTTGTTAAATTATGACTTGATTGGTTCATTTTTCTGTTAGGAATTTTATCTGGAAAAAAAGTGTTTGTATCTCTGAACATATGTAACCAAGAATATTCCTAAGATTTATTTGAGCTTTTTCATCTTCAGTGTTTTAAAAGGTATCCAGATCCAAATGCTTCAAAATCAATGCATCATTGTAAATTTTCTTATCAACACGTTGCTTTAATAAAAGGACAAGAGGTTTCATTTATGAATTGTCTAATATATTCCAGACACTTTTCATACATCATTTAATTTACTTCATGTAACACTTTTGAAGGAAGGGTAGAAAAATGGTTAAGCTGGCAAGGCTGTGGAGAAATAGGAATGCTTTTACACTGCTGGTAAGAGTATAAATCAGTTTAACTATTGTGGAAGATGGTGTGGAAGATGTGCAATTCTTCAAGGATCTAAAACCAGAAATACCATTTGACCCAGCAATCCCATTACTGGGTATATACCCAAAGGATTATAAATCATTCTACTATAAAGATACATGCACTCGTATGTTTATTGCTGCACTATTTACAATAGCAAAGACTTGGAACCAACCCAAATGCCCATCAATGATAGATGGGATAAAGAAAACGTGGCATATATACACCATGGAATAATATGCAGCCATAAAAAATAATGAGTTCATGTCCTTTCAGGGACATGGATGAAGCTGGAAACCATCATTCTCAACAAACCAACACAGAAACAAAACCAAACACAGAATGTTCTTCCTCCTAAGTGGGAGTTGAACACTGAGAAAACATAGACACAGGGAGGGGAATATCACATACCAAGGCCTGTCATGGGGTCGGGGGTAAGTGGAAGGAGAGCAGTAGGACAAATACCTAACGCATGTGGGGCTTAAAACCCAAATGATGGGTTAATAGGTGTAGCAAACCACTGTGGCACATGTATACATGTGTAACAAACCTGCACATTCTGCACATGTATCCCAGAACATACAGTAAAATTAAAAAGAAAAAAAAAAGCATCCACTACACACACTTTTTGGGTTGGAAGGACATGGTAGAAAAAAGTCAAGCTAAATAAACTATGAAGTGTTCCAAAAAATATCTACAATTCCTTATCGAGTCTATTCCCTCCACACACTGGAATCCATCCTCTGGATCTGAGTTTTGTTGTATTTTGAGCTTACAGTTAGTCATATGATTAAATATTATATCCAGTCTCTAGTTCATCATTAATAACCCATTTTTATTCTGTTATTTGTTATTTCCAGCTTTTCTGAATTTCATGAATTTCAGCTTATTAATATTTAAAAATATTCAGTCTTTATGTTTTCTTTTTCGTTTTATTTTAACTCTAGTTTTAGTTTTTGCTCTTTTGCTGTTTATTGTTATGATTTGATTGCTATTTTCCAAATATTTGAGTTGAATGCTGGGCTATTATTTCAAATACTCCCTTTCCCTAGCAAATATATATTCACTATATATGTCTCTTTGGGAAAAACTTTTGCGAGAATATGAAAAACTTGAGATGTGTACACTGTGATTTTTTCAGATGTAAATATTTCTGAGTTTCCAGTAACGCCACCTCTTCATTAACAAAATGTGTTTGTTAATTGTGTTTTCTTCTAGTCTATTATTTTTTGTATGGTAGAATACACATAACAAAATTTACCATCTTACACATTTTTAAGTGTAAAATTTAGTGGTATTAAATGTATTCATAATAGTGTGTAACCATTAAAAAATTCTTGAATAGGTAATAATATTCCGATTCTGGGTTTCAATTTTTTAAAAACTGTAAGATATTTGGTATTATCATTATCCTACTTCTACTTATGGCAAGAGTGGGGCCCCATGTCTATACTCTTTCCCTATAAAATATTGCTTGCCTGAGTTCTGGAACCAGACACGTGTGGGCCCAAATTTTAGCTTCACTACTTTATGCTAGGATTTCCTGGACAATTAACTAATCTAAATTTAAATGTATTCCATTGTGAAATATTTCCTCAAAAAAGTCACTTTAGTTTCAAATGAAATTGTGTACCTATGCAGTAATAGGTGGGCAGTAAATGTTAGTGGCTTTCCTCCTTGCCTCTGCTACTTCTAGGCATCTTTTCAGTGTAGTTAAAGCAGCTCAAATTCCATTCACATGATTTTGAGATGTTTCTTGGTCTGAGTTTGGTTATTTGAATGCCCAGATGCTAGATGCTTAATGATAGAGCCCTGCAATTGAGTACTTATTAAATTCTCTCTGATATGTTTCTGACTGGGAGTCATGTCTCACTGGCTTGAAAACTACTAGAGAGGAGGACTCTTGTTTTGTGCTTCTGTTAATTTTACCTGGAGCTTGATACACAGTTGTGAGTATAGCATAATTTTTAAGGGCAAGGGAGCTGTTGCTATCTGTATTGACTTTGTGACCATAGGCAAATAACGTAACATTGCTGAGTCTGTTTTCTTGTTTTAAAAAAGAGGATGAGAACATAATAGCCACCTTACAGATTGAATGACATGCATATGAAGTATCAAGCATAGTGACCAACACGGAGAAAGTAAATGGTCAAAAAGTGGAGCTATTGCTGGTATTAATATAAATTTCAGTTATTGATAAAAACATAATTGATTAATCTAATAAAACTCTGAGATATTTAGAATAGCCCCATATATGTTTTCAGGCAGAGATTTCCTTCTGGCACTAAGATCAGTGTGATCATTAAATAATTATTGTCATTCTACTTTTGTTAGTCCAATTGTTAGATAGCCACTTCCTGACTAGTGGCAAGCACGGAAATGTTTACTTTTGCATCATTCCAAGGCTCTTGTCTTCAGGATGGTCTGTGTTATTCAGTCCTCATAATTAAGTTAGTGACAACATATGGCAGAAGTTTTGAATCAATTATTTTACTTGTTTCACATTACAAAATAATTACTCAGCTGAGCAGTTAACTTTGGTTACTATTAACAAACCGCTGCAAAAACAGGATATAACATCACTTCCCTAGGTTTAAAGCAAAAATCCCCTACCCTAGGTTTAAAGCAAAAATCCCCCACAAAAATTACTAGTACAATCAAAGCAAGTATGTGAAATCAGCCACTTAAAGCTCATCAGTATTTAGCTGTCCACAGAGAAAAGTTTTAGCTTTGGAATGTACTGAGTAATTAATTTACCAGAGAGTCACAGCATACAAAGGCATAATCCAGATCACTCAAGACTGTCTTAACAGGACAAACTGCCCTATTCAAAGTGAGACTTTGACACTACTTTTGATAGAGTGGGTAAAGTGAACAGTGAGAGCAAAACAAATCCCCACTATGTACATCAAAGCTTAAAACATGCAGACCTTGGGATAAACAAATTTCATGCTCTTTGGGGCCTGTCACCTGACAAGGTGCTTCTTTCTCCTTGCTTTTTATCCATTTCTAAGGCTGCATTGCTTGCTCATCCATTTAGTTGATCAAAATGCTCTAAATGACTTTAGGCAGGACTGTGGCTTCTTTGGAAGCTTACTTACTACAAACACTCTAAATGATGATAGATAGTCCCAAGACCCAGGGGATTGCTATTTGTTGGTCTAAGTGAAAATTTAAAAGGGACTTTGAAGGATAAAGGACAGTTATTATTTGGATGGGCAGAAAGGGCATATCTTTCTCCATTTTACAGACTATTTTTGTATTCCTATTAGAACTAGTTGGCCACTGTGTTGAGCATACTCTCTCTGGAACTGTTTTCTACCCTCAGCTCTTGCTTTACCTTGCATGCACCCTGTGAATCTAAAGAAATAACCTTAATAAATAAATAAATAAATAAATAATTTAAAATGTTATCTTCTAAGCCAAAAACTCTGTTGAACTAAACTCAACTTATGTTGAAATATAGTCATGAACACACACAAAACTGAAAAACAAATAGACCATTTTCTTCAAAGCAATGAATTTAATTTAATATACTTTAATCCTAGATGTGGAGCTCCTTGAAGGCATTATTTACAGCACTCACCACCACCTGTATTTATATCACTCTCTTCCTCAATTGCAGGCAGATCACTCCACTAAGCAATCTTCAACCCTGGAAGACAGATTTGAATGCAGAAACAATCATGTCTTTAATTTTAAAATTAGCAATAGAGACTTGATGGCCATTTAAGAAGTTGCAGTATTTTAAATTCTATTTCGCAGAGATTCAAGCCTGCAATTAGAGAACTCTGAACAATCAACTAACTGAGCTCTTTAAGGGAGAATATGATAGGTCAGGCCAGAGTATGAAATCCAGTAAGTGCCTTAAATATAAGTTTTAAACTTTTGACATTTTAAGTGCAGTATCTCAAACAGAAATTTTATGTCTGCATAATAAAGAGAAACCAAGTAAATTCCATTATAATGCACTTTCTGTCAATTAATTTGGTTTTAGAAATCCAAGAAAAATTATCCTAATGGTTACAGTTACCCTGATAGAAATTCCGTTTCCCTCAGTGAGCCATCATAAGACTGGATGGAAAGTTTAGCAAAATAAATACAAGGTCTTTTCTCTGAACTGCACTCTTCCATCGTAGTCCCCAAAAAACAAAAGACAACAAACCAGAACATAAGGTTGTGTATCAGTTCTACTTTCTCCAGGGTGCACAAAGCCTGACATTTTGGGTAAGGTGTTTTCTCAGTAACTAGAAGCCTGATTTCAGAGAGATACAGCTGTGTCTCTGCTCTGACATAGTCCAAGAGAAAACCATGCAAAAATATCCCAATATTTTATATTATTATCCCTTTTTCCCCTCTCCCAATTAAACTATTATGCCACTCCTGCCCTGACCTCAGCTACATCTCTTTCCTAAGATTCTAATGAATGAAAACAGCTTGCCCCCTGAAAAGAACTGTAACTTCAACATACTCAACAAATCTCTGTTAATATGTATTATGTGTAAGGTCTCCTGTTTTATTTGACTTGGGATCAAGGCTTTAAAGAAAAGCACAGATGTGTGCATGTTTGTATGTGTATTCATGCATACACACATACACACACACACACACACACACACACACAGAGAGAGAGAGAGAGAGAGAGAGAGAGAGAGAGTCTTACCCAGGGATATTTCAAATAGTTAATGCAGATTGAAGAGATACTTGTTGTGGGGCCTTTTTGGTAAACTTGACCACAAAGCTTGGTAGTTCTGAAAATGCTCTGTGCTAGAGAGATTGAAAATTCAAAATCTATGTTTCTGAGGGTCAAAATTTTCCTCTCATCTTTCAATATGAGGATATGTTTCAATCCCATCATAAGCCCTTTGGTTGTATTGATAAATTGACTGGCTTCCCCAGCTGAAAAGAATTCCTCCTTTTGTCTTTCCAATTTGTATGTAGGATAGCACAGCCAACAGGCGTTAACACAGTCCCTTTAAAATATTTTAAACAACAACAACAGCCAATTTTATCACTATTGGTAAACATGCTGAACACATTTACTATATGCAGGGTATAGTATGAATACTTTGCAAATTGCATTTACATCATTCACTAAGGTGAGCACCCACAACAATTCTATGGGGTGAGTGAAGCAGGTCTTATCTCTATTTGACAGATGAACTAACAATATCCAGAGACTCTCATATATTTATTCAACTTAATAAATTAAATAAGTGGCATCTATGAGACCATTAACCATTAGGCTTAGCCTTTTACACACTATCTTAAAGGAGATTTGCATTAGAACTAATTGTACCTAGCATTTCTACAGGAGCTGGAGAGACAAGACCCTAAAGTACATGCTTTGCTTTAAAGGACTTGTGACTGCACAGTTTAAGGAGGAAGGTGTTGATCTGAAGGTATATATTAGGTTTTATGCCCCAGAATGTAAATCCTCAAGTGGAATGGGAGGGCCTATGAAGACTTGCAAAAGTAAAGAAAGGGAGAAGTTCACAGCTGTGGGAGAAATGCAGGATAATGCATCAATGCTGGAATTTTGTAGCACTGAGGCCAAATTTGCTGTTTGTGGCCCAATGTGGGTGATGGGAGTGGAACATGGGAAATGTATGCTTTAGGCTCTTTATACCACTGCAAAAATTTTTTCCCAGGTGGAACGCTCTTCTAAACAAAACCAACCCAGAGGAGCAGATGAAAAAACAAACAAACAACAACAAAAAAAATTTTCAAAGATTTAATCTTAGACTTCAGAAATTTGTGGAGTTGGAAGTGACCTTAGAGGTCATCTAATCTAACACCTTCTTTTTATAGAGGAAGAAACAGGCCTAAATGAATGGAGGGAGGGGTAAATAGGTTCCACAATGAGTTAGTGAGAGAGCTGTTGTCCCAGCTTAGCACTCCTTTTCTGTAGTTATTTCTATTTCACCCTGTTTAAAGACAGTTATATCTTTGTAGCAAGAAAACAGCAGTCCGAGTAGAGGCACTGTACAGTTAAAGGGAAAAAGCAGTGAAAGATGCTACTGTAATTTCAGGTTTACAGGCAATCTAAAAAATATGCTTCTCCAGTTTCCCAGAAAGCCTGAAAAGTGAATGATATAGGTATGTCTGTGTGCACAGGAGATTTAACTATGGTCACAGTACAACTATGTAAGAGGAGGATAAGAGGGCTTTGGATAACAAGGGAAAGAGCAGGGCATAGCTGTGGGATAATAGAAGAGTTATAAAACGTGATTGTTATTTCACAGCTTTGGGTCAAAATTTGCAAAAACTGTATTCATCCTGGGAACAGTGACCTGAGCATGGGAAACATACACCACTGTGGGTCTAGAGCTTCAAGGCAGAGAGGACTAGGGTCTTGGGTGGGGAATACCTTCTCAAAATCTAATAAACGTCTGCTTCTGCAGTGTTTGCTATTTTACCAGTCAGATCTTTAAAAGCATTTATTTTTCTTGTGAATTGCTTCAAGGCAGGAAGCACAATGTTGACAATATGGAGGTCTGCAAGAAAGAGTGATTTAAAGTTTATCAAGGGATCCTGGGTGCAGGTATCTCTCAATGTCCTTTAGCGTTCCAGTGAACCCTCTCTCCCATCTATTCTTTGACACTCTATATCTTCATTTTGCCATGTCCCTAGTCACGATTTCCTTCATCAGTCATCTACTCAGGCCTGACTTCCTCTAAAAACCTCAAGAATCTGTATTTACTTCCCAGATAATAGCTATCAGCCCCCAAATGGAATTTATATTCTCTCAGAGCAGGTGATCATCCTAACTTATAACATGGTTTGGATCACTGGTCAACCCTACTATAACTGCATAGCCCTCTGAGATGTTTTTGCATCTTTAAACAATATTTATATTATTTTTGTCTCAAAATTATTAAAATTACATGAAATAAGTGTTCAAGAAGGCTTATTAAAACAAAGGAATGTCTATTTAAGGCAGGAGCAGACAAACTGTGTGTGAGGGGCCAAGGAGTAAATATTTTAAGTTTTGAATGCCTTATGATCACTGTTGCAGTTACTTGACTCTGTCATTTAGCACAAATAACACTATAGACAATACGTACATGAATGAGTATAGCTGTATTACGATAAAACTTTATTTATAAAAACAAGCAAGCAGTGTGAGGAGCTCAGCAGACCCTCTTTCCAAGAGTAACAATCATGTAGCTGATGAAAATTATAGAAAACAACCATTTAAATCCTCTGAAAATTGATCTCAGTTTCACACAGGAATCGGTGACACAATTATCACAAAGAGTCTACTGATTCTTGTCAATAAGGGTCAGTGGCATTTGAGGTATACACTGCTCCCATTCCCTGCCTTCCTCAGCTTCATGTTATGGAAGATTTACTCTAGGTTCTCTACTTGAGCAAGTGTGTTAAGAGTTATTACCAGCATATGTGGCTGAGAGGACTGTGAGTTTTTCCTTTCACCCAACTCACACTCATAGAGCTAGGACTTTGCCCTGGCAGTGACAGATGATACTGGAGCCTGATTAGCCTTACCCCAGTTTTCTCTTGGGACAGATGTTCCATACTGGAAGAGGGAAACTGAGAAAACCCGGAGCTATCATATTTTGCCACCCTCAGCACCTACTAGTAGAGTAGTAATGTCACTTCACAAGAAACAGACTGTTGTCTCCACCCTCAGCTCCTGCGAAATGACACAGAAGATCTACCCATTGAAAGAGGAAGGTCATTAAAACAGCTCTGTCTAAGGAAACCCACATTTTTGGAACAGAGAGTGAAGAACTCCAGGCCTAATGGCTTTGCCAAAAATGAGATTTGGTGAGCACAAATTAAGAGGCAACTGGTAGCTCTGATATAAGCAAAGCAACAGAACATCCAGGGGCTTAATAGAAATAACTAGGGAAAGAGACATCCAAGGAGAGCCCTCTGAGATCACAGTAAACTATGAGAGTTGGAAACACCATGTACATGTGCTACTCATAAAGCATCTGTATTAGTCTGTGTTCACACTGGTATTAAAAACTTCCTTGAGGCTGGGTAATTTATAAAGGAAAGAGGTTCAATTGATTTATAGTTCCATATGGCTGGAGAGGCCTCTGGAAATTTACCATCATGGCAGAAAGGGAAGTGGAAGCAGAAGCAGGCACAAGGTGGCAGGGGAGAGAGAAGAGAAAGTGAATGGGGAAGATCCTCTTATAAAACCATCAGATCTCATGAAAACTAACTCACTATCACAATAACAGCATGGGGGAAATGGCCCCTATGATCCAATCACCTCCCTCTCTCAACATATGGAGATTATATGTCCCTTCCTCAACAAGTGGGGATTACAATTCAAGATGAGATTTGGGTGGGGACACAGAGACAAACCATTCCAACCCTGGCCCCTTCCAAATCTCATATCCTCACATTTATAAATCAATCATGCCTTCTCAACAGTCCCCCAAAGTCTTAACTCATTTCAGTATTAACTCAAAGTCCACAGTCTGAAGACTCTTCTGAGACCATAAAGTCCCATCTGCCTATCAGCCTGTAAAATCAAAAGCAAGCTGGTTACTTACAAGATACAATGGAGGTACAGACATTGGGTAAATGTTTCCATTCCAAATGGGAGAAATTGGCCAAAACTAAGGGGCCACAGCACAGGCCCAATGCAATTTGAAAACCCTGTGGGGCAGTCATTAACTCTTAAAGCTCTGACATGGTTTTCTTTGAGGCCATGTTTCACATCCAGGTCATGCTGATGCAAGAGGTGGGCTCCCATAGTCTTGGGCAGCTTGACTGCTATGGCTTTACAGGGTACAGCCCCCTGCTCCCAGCTGCCTTCACAAGCTAGCACTATCTGGGTTTTCCAGGAGCACAGTGTAAGTTCTTGGTGTATCTAACATTCTGGGATCTGGAGGATGGTAGTCCTCATCTCACAGCTCCACTAGGCAGTTCCCCAGTAGGGAATCTGTGTGGAGGCTCCCCACATTTTCCTTCCACACTGCTCTATCAGAGGTTCTCCATGAGGACTTCACCCCTAAATCAGACTTCTGCCTGGACATCCAGGCATTTCCTTATATCCTCTGAAATCTCAGTAGAGTTTCCCAAACCTCAATTTTTGACTTCTGTGCACCCACAGGCCCAACACCATTTGGAAGCCTCCAAGGCTTGGGGCTTGCACCCTTTGAAACTATAGCCCGAGCTGTACCTTGGCCCCTTTTAGCCATGGCTGGAACTGGAGTGGTTGAGACACAGGGCACCAAGTGTTGAGGCTGCACCACTGAAGCAATGGCTTGAGATGTACATTAACCCCTTTTAGCCATGGCTGGTATGCAGGACACCAAGTCCCAAAACTGCATAAAGAAACAAGGCCCTGGGTCTGGTCCACCAAACCATTTTTGCCTCGAGTCTGTGATGGGAGGGGCTGCCGCCAAAATCTCTGACATGCCCTGGAGATATTTTCCCCTTTGTATTGAAGATTAATATTCGGCACTTCATTACTTCTGAACACTTCTGCAGCAGCCTTAAATTTCTCCCCAGAAAATGGGTTTTTCTTTTCTATTGCATAGTCAGGCTGCAAATTTTCCAGACTTTTATGTGCTGCTTTCCTTTCAAAAATAAGTTCCAATTTTTGTCAGACAAATGCACAAAAAGTAAAATGAATGCACTATTTTATGTTGCTTGTTAATACAGAGAAGTGAATTCATTGGAAAATATTCCAAATAATCAGAAACTAAAATATAGAGGGGAAAAACCCAGCTACTTGTGGAATTGTGTATTTTCTCTCTCACTCATTATTTTTCCCTTTCGTTTTCAAATAGTTGTTGTCTTCTCAATGAATCTCATATTTTACTCCTGCTTTGAAAGTTAGCTTTAGACACATTCCAAAACAATTATGCACTTAGATAATCATTAACAAATGCTACCCGAGTCTGACCTTTCTGGCCAGACAGCCACCAAAAGATAAATGTTTTATGAGGCTTCACCTTTAAAAGAGACTACATTCACCCTCAGGCACCTATACCTCTGGAACTTTTCTTTTTTGTACAAACCTGTGTCTTCCTTTGCATTTCAAAATGAAAGGATTTATGTTGATTTAAATATTTTCTAAACATTAGTACAGCTATAGGCTTGATATAGTGATTTTCTTTTGCCCACCTCATATCTCCTAACCCTAAATCTAAAATGTTTATTTGAAATGTTTCTCCACACAGCATGATGGTGGAAAAGTACATATACTAGGAATTAGTGTTATTTGCACAAATTCCCTGGTCATGTTTTGTGATCCTCAATTATGCCAGAACTGCTTTCTTCTACTAAATTGAGCTCCTAGGGCACACAGGTCATGTTTGTTTTATTTTCTTCAGAGTATGAGTGTGTCTGCTTTGCACAAATTAGATGCTCATGAAAATTTGACTCTGATTGTCACTATAATGTATAGTGTATAATTGTAATTATAATGACATGTCAAATGTAGTACAGTTAGAAAGAAAAAGTTAAGTTTATAGTATTACTGTGACTTTATTTGGTATTTTATTATAATGTACTTTTCAAACAAATTTTGACAATATAAGGAGGGAATATGGAAAAGAAAACTTTGAGAATGCATGCATGGTTAAATCATTTCATACTAAAATCTGCATCTAATTCTTCCACAGCTACTGAGGCTAGACCATTTTCTAATGTCATTATTCTAATAATATGTAATAGAAATAAATCTTACAAGATATGTAAATAAGTATTAGTACATGACTTATTTATGGAAACTTGTATAGATTTTATATTGAACTGGCACTGCATATTTTTCATTTTAATTTCACTAACACTAGCTAAGTATTTTTAATAATCTAAACAAAACTTCTAAGCTGGGAGGGGCTGCAATTCATTTTTTGATTCAATTCCAAAGTTCCTCTCAAAGTAATAAAAACATTTTCTAAGGAAAGAAAAGGTTACAATTTCAGATCATCTCTCTCAAGTTCAAAGTTACACAGATCTCTAGGGCAGGGGCAAAATGCCACCAGTCCCTTTACTAAAGCTTAGCAACAGCGACCTTTGCTTAAATTCCCAAGAAGTTCCTCATCCCTATCTAAGACTCCCTCAGCCTGGACTTCATTGTCCACATCATTATCAGCATTTTGGCCCAAACCATTCAACAAGTCTCCAGGAAGCTCCAAACTTTACCACGTCTTCCTGTTTTCTTCTGAGCCCTTCAAACTGTCCCAACCTCCACCTCTTACCGAGTTCCAAAGTTGCTTTCACATTTTCAGGTTGTTTTTATGCACTATGTCTATCTCCAAGGTACCAGTTTACTGTATTAATCCATTTTCACTTTACCGTATTAATCCATTTTCACACTGCTATAAAGAACTACCTGAGACTGGGTAATTTATAATGAAAAGAAGTTTTATTAACTCACAGTTCCACATGGCTGGGGAGGTCTCAGGAAACTTACAATTGTGGTGGAAGGAAAAACAGAAGCAGGCACCTTCTTCACAAGGAGGCAGGATGGAGAGAAGAGAGAGCAAAGGGGGAAGAACTCCTTATAAAACCATCAGATCTCATGAGAATTAACTCACTATCATGAAAACAGCATGGGGTAAACTGCCCCTGTTATTCAATCATCTCCCTCTCTCAACACATTGGGATTACAATTTGAGATGAGATTTGGGTGGGGACACAGAGTCAAACCATATCAGCATCAGAGCAGGATATAGGCCAACTTGAAAACATTCCTCAAGCCCCACACTGAACAATCAGTAGAAAGTGAAAACTTACTGGCTCAAGGGGCTTAAGCACAACCTCTGGCCAATCACAGACTGAATAATAAACTATTCTGTGGTTACTACTGAGTCACTTCATGGTGGCTACTAAGAATCTAGGCATAAAAATAAGATCACAATAAACTCTGGTGGCCTGGAAGACTGTACATGCCCAAGATTGTAACAAGAGAGGGAATTTCTCCCAGGGGTGGTCATGGAAGTATTTTTGAAACCATTTATTCCCGAATGAAAATGAAGCAAATACAAGTCTCCTGAATAGTAGAACAATATCTAAGCCATGCATACACATTGGTATGGAGTAAAAATATAACTGGTTCAACAGGCTTAAGTCCAACCGTAAGTGGTTTCTTTTGAACCAGGGAGGAACTCAGTCTAAATGATGTAAAATGGGGAGGGCATCTGAAGAGGGACACCAGACACTGCACAATGCAGGAAAAGTAGACACCACAGAAACAGTGCAACCAAGTCACTAACAAAATAATGAGCAGCCAAACAAATAATAAAAGCAACCCACACCAGAAATAAAAGGGCCTCAGTATCCAGAGTTACTACAAACTATTATTTTTTCTAGTTTTACACAGAAAAATCACAATATGTAGAGAAATAGGAAAATGTGATCTATACACAATAAATAGAACAAATATTAGAAAGAATCTTGGAGAGCCTCTTGGACAGCTCTTAGCCAAGATGTCAAAGCAATTATTATAAATATTTTAAAATATTATAAATATTTTTAAAAATTTTAAAGATGCCTGTAAACTTTACCAATGTGATAAAAACTCTAATCTTCAAATCCAAGAAATTCAGTGAATTCCAAGAATGATGAAAAGAAAGAAGTCCTCAACCAGCCACCTCATGGTCAAAATGTTGAAAGCCAAAGGTAAAAAGAAAATAATGAAAGCAGTAAGAGAAAAACAATTACTCATGTTCAAGAAGCCACAATGAAATTAAAAATGAGTTTCACATCAGGAACAATAGAAGCCATGAGGCAGTGAGATGACATACTTAAAATGCTGAAAGAGAAAAAAATGATCACTGAGAAATTATGTATCCAACAATAATATCCCTCAAATATGAAGAAAAAATTAAGAACATTGCCAGAAAAACTAAAACAGATATTTTCTTTCTGGAAGACATGTTCTGCAAAAAAACACCAAATAAAGTTCTTCAGGTTGAAGGAAAATAACACTAGATTATAATTCAAGTCCACATATAAAACCAAAGAACTTAAATAAAGCCAGTTTTATGGGTAAGCAAAAGTGACAGCATGATTACATATATATTTCCTTTCCTGAAATAATTTAAAAAGCAAGTGCATAAAACAATATGCATGTAATCGTATTGTAGAGATTATAAACATATATTTAACATATTGAGAATAATTGTATGACAGTAAGAAAATTATTTTACATAATAATTCAAATTACAAGAAGGATATTGATTCTTCCAATCCATGAGGATGGGCTGTTTTTCACTTGTTTGTGTCTTCTCTGGTATCTTCCATCAGGTGTTTTGTAGTTCTACTTATAGAGATCTTTCACCTCCTTGGTTAATTGTATTCCTAGGTATTTGTGTGTGTGTGTGTGTGTGTGTGTGTGTGTGTGTGTCTATAGTGAATGGGATTGAGTTCTTGATTTGATTATTAGCTTGAGTGCTATTGGTGTATAGAAATGCTACTGATTTTTGTATGTTAATTTTGTATTCCTGAAACTTTAATAAATGTGTTTATGAAGTCTAGGAGCCTTTGGAGGTGTCTTTAGGATGTTCTATGTATATGATCATGTCATCAGGGAGCACAGATAATTTGATTCCCTCTTTTCAAATTTGGACGCCTTTTATTTTTTTCTCTTTCCTGACTACTTTGGCTAGTACTTCCAGTACCATGTTTAACAGGAGTCTTGAGGCTGGACAACCTTGCCTTATTTCAGTTCTTAGGGAGAATGCTTGCAACTTGTCCCTATTCAGTATTGGTTTGTCATAGATGGCTCTTATTATTTTGAGATACATTCTTTCATTGTTTAGTTTGCTGAAAATTTTTGTCATGAAAAGATATTGGATTTTATTGACTGCCTTTTCTGCATCTATTAAGATGGTCACATTTTTTAAAATTTCCTTTTCAGTTCTGTTTATGAGATGAATCACATTTGTTGATTTGCAGATATTGTATCATCCTTGGATCCCTGGATTAAAGCCCACTCAATTGTGATGAATTTTTTTTTTTTGATGTGCTGTTGCATTCAGTTTGTATTATGTTGTATTCAGTTTGTATTCAGTTGTATTCAGTTTGTATTATGTTGCATTCAGTGCTGTTGCATTCAGTTACTATTATGTTGAAAATTTTTGCATTAATGTTTATCAGAGATATTGGCCCATAGTTTTCTTTTTTTGCTGTGTCCTTGTTTGATTTTGGTATCAAGGTGATACTGATTTCATAGAATGAGTTGGGCAGGAATCCTTCTCTCTTAAAATTTTTTGGAATAGTTTCAATAGAATTGGTACTAGGCTTTCTTTGTACATCTGGTAACATTTGGCTGTGAATGCTCCTGGCCCTGGGCTTTTTTTATTGTAAGGGTTCTTATTACTGATTCAATTTCATTACTCATTATTAGTCTGTTCAGGATTTCTATTTCTTTCTGGATGAATCTTGGAAGATTGTACATTTCCAGGATTTTTTTCAATTCCTCTGTGTTTTCTAGTTCGTGTGCATAGCCATCTCTGATATTGATAGGTGTTCATAGCAGTCCTGATGATCTTTTCTTTTCCTGTGGTATCAGCTGTAATGTCCCCTTTCAAATTTCTCTTTGTTCTTATTTGAATCTTATCTTGATTTTTCTTGGTTAATATACCTAGTAACCTGTCAATTGTATTTATTCTTTCAAAAAACCAACTTTGTATTTCATTGATGTGTTGTATCCTTTGTTGGTCTTAATTTTATTTAGTTCTGTTTTGATCTTTGCTGTTTCTTTACTTCTGCTAGCTTTGGGTTTCGATTGTTCTTGTTTTACTGTTTCCTTGAGGTTTGATGTTAGATTGTTAATTTGAGAGCTTTCCATCTTTCTGATGTGGGCATTTAATGCTATGAACTTCTCCCTTAGCACTGATTTTGCCATTTTTCAGAAGTTTTAGTATGCTGTGCCTCTATTTTCATTTTTTCAAAAATTAATTTATTTCTGCCTCGATTTAATTGTTTACCCAAAGGTCATTTGGGAGCAACTTGTTTTGCTTTCATCTACTTGTGTAGATTTGAGAGCTCCTCTTGGCATTGATTTCTAATTTTATTCCACTGTGGTCTGACAAGATACTTAATATGATTTGGATTATTTTTGCATTTATTGATACTTGTGTTATGATCAAGCAGATGATTGATTAGGCTTATTGATTGGAATAATCAATATTGTTAAAAAGGACCATTCGGCTTAAAACAATCTACAATTTAAATGCAATCCCTATCAAATAACTAATGTTATTTTTCACAGAATTAGAAAAAAATCCCAAATTTTATATGGATACAAAAAAGACTTCACATAGTGAAAGTAAGCCTAAGCAAAATAAACATATGCAGAGGCATTACACTACCTGGCTTCAAATTATACTATAAGGCTATAGTAACTCAAATTGCATGGTGCTGGTACAAAAATAAATGCATTGATCAATGGAATAAAATGAAGAGCCCAAATATAAAGCCACACACCTAAAATCAACTGATTTTTGACAAGTTGACAAATAAACAATGGGGAAAAGACTCTATTTAATAAGTGGTACTGGGAAAATTGTGTTGCTATATGCAGAATAATGAAAAATTAACTCAAGATGACTTAATGCCTTGAATGTAAGACCTGAAATACAAAAATCCTACAAGACAATCTAGGAAAAACTCTTCTGGGCATTGGCCAATGCAAATAATTTATTTTAAAGACCCCAAAAGCTAGTGCAACAGAAACAAAAATAGACAGATGAAACATAATTACACTAAAAGGCTTCTGCACATCAAAATAAATAATTAACAGAGTAAACATAAAACCAACAGAATGGGGGAAAATATTTGCAAATTATGCCTCTGACAAAAGGCTAATACCTCAAATCTACAAGGAACTCAAACAATTCAGCAAGAGGAAAAAAAAAATTAAAAACAGGGCAAAAGACATGACCAGACAAATACATTTAAAAATGTTCAGTATTGCTAATTATCAGAGAAAGACAAATTAAAACAACAATAAGATATTATTTTATGCCAGTCAGAATGGCTATTACTAAAAAGTCAAAAAACAACAGATGTTGGCATGGATGCAGACAAAAGGGACCATATACATTGTCAGTGTGAAATATAAATGAGTTCAACCTCCACGGAAAACAGTGTGTAAATTTCTCAAAGAACTAAAAGTAGTACTGTTTGACCCAACAATTGCACCACTGGATATCTTCCTAAAGGAAAACAAATCTTTATATCAAAAAGATATTAGTACTTGTGTGTTGATGGCAACACTATTCATAACAGCAAAATCATGGAACCAACCTAAGTGCCCATCAAAGGTTGACTGGCTAAAGAAAATGTGATATATATACACTGTGAAATTATATGCACCCATAAAAAATGAAATTGTGTCCTTTGCAGCAACATGGATGCAGCTGTAGGTCATTATCCTAAGTAAACAAATTCAGACATGGAAAATTAAATACAGCATGTTCTCACTTGTAAGTGGGAGCTAAACAATAGTTACACATGGACAGAAAGAATAGACACTGGGAACTTCAAAAATGGGAAGAAAGGGAAAGGCTTGAGGGTTCAAAAATTACCTATTGGTTACAGTGCTAAGTATTTGGGTAATGGGTACATCAGAAGCCCAATCCCCACCAGTATGCAATTTACCCATGTAACAAACATGCACGTGTGCCCCTGAATCTAAAATAAAACATGTTTTTAAAAATCCACAGGAAGTAATGAAAAGAACTGAAATAATTTTAAAAAGCAGGTTAATGGGCGGGTACAGTGACTCACGCCTGTAATCCCAACACTTTGGGAGGCCAAGGCAGGTAGATCATGAGGTCAAAAGATCAAGACTATCTTGATCAAAATGGTGAAACCCCGTCTCTACTAAAAATACAAAAAGTAACTGGGTATGGTGGTGTGCGCCTGTAGTCCCAGCTACTAGGTAGGCTGAGGCAGGAGAATTGCTTGAACCTGGGTAGTGGAGGTTGCGGTGAGCCTAGATCATGCCATTGCCCTCCAGCCTGCGTGACAGAGTGAGACTCTGTCTCAAAAAAAAAAAAAAAAAAAGGCAGTTTATTATGTCTGTTTAAAAACTCCTATATTTGTGTTCTTCTTGCTTCTAATTTGTGTTCATATTGCTTTAGAAGCAATATGATTTTATAAAGTAATCATTGTAACTGGGTATAATAGATTTGTTATATACACACAAAAAATAAAAGAAGAAATTAAGCTATATAGGAGTAATGTTTCTACGTTTTACTGGAATTGAAATGGTATAAATCTAAAGCGGACTCTGGTAAGTTAAAATATATATTCTAAGCCCTAAAACTATAAATAAGCAAATAACTTTAAAAATATAGGTAAGATCATTAAGAATCTGTAAAATAATTAAAGTGATAAATTCAGAAATATTTGATACAAAACATAGTATTAAAAGAAAGAAAGATACACAAAATACAGGAGACATGGAAAATATTAGTAAGTTGCAAACAAATATCCAAATATATCAATGATAACATTAAATTTAAATGGATTAAACTATCTAATCAAAATAAAATGATTGGCAGATTTAATTAAATAGAAAAAAATATCCCAATATATTCTGTCTACAGGAAACACACTTTAAGTTCAAAGCTACAAATAGGGTGAAAGTAAAGGAATGGAAAAACGTATACCATAGAAGTCATTAACCAAAAAAGAGCTAGGGAGCTATACTAAGATCAGACAAAACAGACATTAACATAAATATTGTCACTAAAGATAAAGAAGGACATTCATAATGATGAAAAGGGTCGATTCATCAGTAAACTATAACAATTATGAACATATTTGTATCTAACAAGAAGACTGTAAACTACATGTCACATAAACTGAAAGAATTGAAGAGAGAAATAGGTATTTTAAGAATAATGGTTGGAGACTTTAATATTCCCCTTTCAATAACTGATAAAAGAATTAGGCAAAAAAATATCGACAAAGAAATAGAAGATGTCAGCAACATGATAATAGACATTTATAGAAAATTCCTACAAACAACAGCAGAGAACTTTTTTTTTCAGGTAGGCATGGAATATTCTCCAAGACAAAGCTGTGCTTGGCCATACACCAAACCACAGTGAATTTAAAATTATTGAAACTATACAAAGTATGTACTTTGATCACAATGGAATCATTTATAAATAGACAATGAAGAACATTTTGTAAATTTAAACGTATGTATAAATTAAACAACAGACTCGTGAATAACCAATGGGTCAGAGAGAAAAATAACATGAAAAAAATAGAAATTACTTGGAGTTGAATGAGAGATAAAACAACAACCCCACAAACATGCCAAAAATTATGAGATGGAGCTAAAGTAGTGCTTGGAGGGAAATATATAGCCATAAGCTCCTATATGTAAAAACATTTTCAAATTAATAGCCTAATATTTCACCTTAAGGCAGTGAAAAAGAAGATCAAACTAAACCTAAAGCAATCAGGAGGAAGAAAACTAGAAATGTAGGAGTGGAAATCAATAAAAGAAAGAATAGGAAAACAATAGAGAAAATAAATGCAACTAAAAGTTGGTTATTTGAAAAAATAAAAATTGACAAACTCTTATGTATACTGATCAAAAACAGACTGAAATTACTAAAATTGCAGATAAAATATGCAATCAATTATGAAAATATAATGGATTATAAAAGCATACTGTGAAGAACTCTATGGCAAATTAGAAACAAATTAGATAACTTCAATAAAATGGAAACATTCCTAGCAAGACACAAACTATAGAACTGACTTGTGAAGAAACAGAAACTCTGCATAGACCTATATAACAAAGTTAGAGTGTGAATTAATAATAATAACAATAATAAAAATAAAAATAATCAACAACTTTTTACAAAGCAAAGCTCAGTACATCATGGCTTCACTGGCGAATTATATCAAATGTTTAAAAAATTAATGCCAGTCCTTTTCCCACTCTTCCAAATAATAGAAGAAAGCACTTCCCAACCCATTCCAAGAGGCCAACATTACCCTGCATTCAAAGCCAGATGAAGATATCACAAGAAAATAAAACAACGAACTGATATTCTTTATAAATATAGACACAGATGAATTTCAAAAAATATAAAATGGATTATAAGCTATTAACAAATATAATTTATCCCAGAAAGGAAGATTGTTTTAACATCTGAAAATCAATGTTATATATTATATCAATTGAAGGGAAAAACACATAAACATCTCAATAGACACAAAAAAAAATCATTTGACAAAATCCAATACCTTACTAAGACAAAAATGCGCAACCAAATAGGAGAAGACATTTTCTCTACACGTTAAAGAACATTAAAAAAAAACTCACAGCTAAAATTATATTCATGATGAAAGGGTGAAAGTATGAATGTCATTCCCCCAAGACTGGGAACAAGATATGGACGTCCACTCTCACCACTTATATTCAACATTATCCTGGAGGTCCTAGTCAAAGAAAATAGGAAAAAAGAAAGAAAAGTCATCCAGATTAGGAAGAAGGATGTATAAATCATTCCACCATAAAGACACATGCATGTGAATGTTCACTGCAGCACTATTCACAGTAGTAAAGAAATTAAATCAACCTAAATGCCCAAAAATGACAAATTGGAGAAAGAAAATGTGGTACATGTACAACCTGAAATGCAGCCATAAAACAATAATGAGATCATGTCTTTTGCAGGAACACTGATGGATCTGGAGGCTATTACCCTTAGCAAAATAATGCAGGAACAGAGAACCAAATATCACATGTTCTCACTTATAATTGGGAGCTAAATGATAAGAACTTATGAACACAAAGAAGGAAACAAAAGACACTGTATTCTACTTGAGAGTTGGACGAAGGAGAGGAGCAGATAATATAAGTATTAGGTACTGGGCTTACTACCTGTGTGATGAAATAACATGTACAACAAACCTCCATGACATGCGTTTATCTATGTAACAAATCTTCACATGAGCCTCCAAACCCAAAATAAAAATTAAAAATTTTAAAAACCATATTCGCAATTGACAAAACCTGTACAAAGAAAAAGAATCTACTACAAAATTATTAGAGGTAATAATCGTTCTAATTGTTATAAGAAACCAGTTCAGCAAGATTGCCTTATACAAGTTCATTATACATAAATTAATTATACTTCTATGCTCTAGCAATGAACAATCTAGAAATGAAATTAAGAATACAATTTCACTTATAATCATTTATATACAATTTATATAATATGAATAATTTGTAAAACATTTAAAACAATAAAGAAATTTGGGAATAAATTTAACAAAGAAGTGCAAATTTAACAAAGAAGTGCACTGAAAACTGCAAAATATCATGAAAAAAGGTATAGGTAAATTAAATAAAGAAAAGTCATCCATGATCATGAAAATGAAGAGTGAATTTGGAGAACTCACAATTCGAGGTTTCAAAACTTAATAGAAAGCAATAGCCATCAAGACAATGTGTCACTGGCACAGGGATAGACATATTAGTCAATGAAATAGGTTCAAGAGTTTGGACATAACCTGTACATCTATGGACAAGACAATTTACTGCAGAAAAATAGCCCTTTTAAACAAATGGTGCTGAGAGAACTGGATGTTCACATGTAAAAGTATTAGATATAAACAAATGAAATAAAAATGGATCATAGACCTAAACGTAATAGCTAACACTATAAAGTCTTAGCAGAAAACATAGCAATATATCATGATTTTGTTTAATATCTTCTTGGTTACAAGAGAGGAAGGTATAAATGATAAAAGAGAACACTGACAAGTTGGACATTATCAGAATGAAAAATCTTTAAATGTCAAGGGGCACAATCAAGAAAACAAAAAGATAATTCATACACTGGGGGAACACATTTACAAATTATATACCTCCTACATGTCTTATATCCAGAATATATAAAGAATTCCTATAATTCAAGAGAAAAAGACAAGCAAATGGATAAAAATTTGGCAAAGAACATTTATAGACATTTCTCTAGTGCAGATAAACAAATAACCAATACCCATATGAAATTATGCTCAGTATTACTAACCACTGTGGAAAATGCAAATCTAGACATAAGAAGGTACCAGTTCTCCCTCACTAGGATGACTATAATGCAAAAGAGAGACAACAAGTGTTAACAAGGATCTGGAATAACTGGATCCCTTATATATTACGGGAGGGATTGTTTAACAGTGCAGTTACTTTGGCAAAGAGTCTGCCAATTCTTCAAGAGGTTAAAGGTTTAACACATAGGATCCAGCAATTCCACCTTTTTATATACAATCATGAACCACATAATAATATTTCAGTCAACAATAGACAACATATGTGAATGTATTCTCATAAGATTATAATAGAGCTGAAAATTCCTATCACGTGGTGACATTATAGGCACCCTAACATCATAGTGCAATGCATTACTCATGTTTTCAGTGATGCTAGTGTAAACAAACCTACTGCTTTGCCAGTCATATAAAAGTATAGCACATACAATTATGTAAATTATATAATATTTAATAATTATAACAGATGACTGTTTTATGATTAATATATATATTCTACTCATTTTAGGATGTATATACTGTCTTTATTTTAGCATATATCTCTACTTAGAAAAATGATTAACTGTAAGACAGCTTCAGGCAGGTACTTTGAGAGGTATTCCAGAAGAAGGCATTGTTATCATAGGAGATGACAGCTCCATGCATGTTATTGTCCCTAAAGACCTTCCAGTGGGACAAAAGGTGGAGATTGAAGACAATAATACTGATGATCTTGACCTTTTTGAGGTCCAAGCTAATGTGCATGTTTTGTGACTTTAGTTTTTAACAAAAGTTTGAAAAGTAAAAAAGAAAATAATAACAAGAATAGAAAAAAAGCCTATAGACAAAGGACATAAAGAAAGAAAATAATTTTGTATAGCTGTACAATGTGTTCGTATTTTAAGCTAAGTGTTATTACAAAACAGTCAAAATGTTTAAAAATTAAAAAGTCTGTAAAGTAAAAAAGTTACAGTAAGTTAAGGTTAACTTATTGAAGAAAAAATATTTTGAATAAATTTAGTGTAGCCTAAATATACAGTTCATATAAACTACAGTAGTGTATGATAATATCCTAGGCCTTCACATTCACTTACCACTAACTGACTCACCCAGAGCAACTTCTACGCCTCCAAGTTCTATGAATGGTAAGTGCCCTATAGAGGTGTGACATCTTTTATACCATATTTTTACTGTACGTTTTCTGTGTTTAGATACACAGATACTCTCCATTTCATTACAATTGCCTACAGTTTGAGCACAGTAACATGCTGTACAGGTTTATAGCCTAAAAGCAATAGATTATACCATATAACCTAGTTGTGTAGTAGGATATTGTCTGGACGGAGGGAGAGGACAAAGACACTAACATGGCGCATTTCTGGGTTCTTCATCAACAACTTACCCCAGCACGGGAAAATGCAGCCCGCGCCCGGGAAAAATACAGACCAACTGTGCAGGCGTAACATGGCGTCCAATGGAGGAAACCGAAACTTACCTGGCGGCACCTAGAGAAGGCCCCGGACATGCCGGTGTCCCGCCTATTGCCCTCCCACTCCCAAGCCTTAGACAGAAAAGCTGCTCCCCGCAGGTGCGCTGCACGAACTTCCTTGGCCCCTCCTCATATGCGGACCTAGGAACCTCACCCGAGAATGCAGGAGTGACTTCCTCGGCCTCCACCGCCTGAGACCGGTGAACCTCGCCCTTTCTTCCTTCACATTGGCTAGCTAATAAAGTTTCTTTTTACTTTGCCTACTTGCCTTTTCTCTGGCGCCTGCTGTGGTGGTCGCATAAAACAAATCAGATATACCATCTAGGTTTGTGTAAGTATACTTCATGAGTTTTGCACAATGATGAAATCGCCTAAGGACATATTTCTGAGAACATTTTCCCATCATTAAGTGAGTGAAAACATAGTCATGTAAAATCTCATACACAAATAAATGTTTATAGAAGCTGATATGGTTTGGATATTTGTCCCTTAAAAATCTCATGTTAAAATGTAATTTCCAGTGTTGGAGGTGGGACCTAGTGGAAGGTGTTTGAATCATGGGGCTGTATCCCTTACAAATGGTGTAGTGTCATCCCCTTGATGATGAGTGAGTTCACTCAAGGTCTGGTTGTTTAAAAGTGTGTGGTACCTCCCCACTCTCTCTCTTGGTCCTGCTCTCATCATATGAGATGACTGCTCTGCCTTTGCCTTCCCCCAAGCTTGTAAGCTTCCTGAAGCCCCCACCAGAAGCAGATGCTGGCACCACACTTCTTTTATTATCTGTAGAACCATGAGCCAATGAAACCTCTTTTCTGTAGTATCTCCTTATTGCAACACAAAAATGGCCCAGCACAGAAAATTTGTACCAGGCATGGAATGTTGTTATGAGGATAACTGAAAATGTGGAAGTGGCTTTGGAACTGGGTAAAGGGCTGCAGTTGGAAAAGTTTGGAGGGTTGAGAAGAATACAAGAAGCTGAGGGAAAGTTTGGGACATCTTACAGACTGGTCAAATGATTGTGAGCAAAATGCTGACAGTTGATCGACAGTGAAGTCCAAGCTGATGAGGTCTCAGATGGAAATGAGAAACTTATTAGGAAGTGGAGCAAAGATCACCTTTATTATGCCTTAGCAAAGATTTTGGCTGCACTGTTGTCCATACCCTAGGGATCTGTGGAAATTTGAACTTAAGAGTGATGAGTTAGGGTGTCTGGTGGAATAAATTTCTAAGCAGTAAAATTTTCAAAATGTGGTCTAACTTCTTGTAACAGTCTAAGTTCAGATGTGGGAGCAAAAACCGACTTAAATTTGGAGCTTCTATTTAACAGGGAAGCAGAGCATAAAAGTTTGGAAAATTTGCAGCCTAGTCATGTGGTAGGAAAAAAAAAAAAAAAAAGCCTGTTTTCAGGAGAAAAGTCTAAGTAGATTGTGGAGCAACCACAATCATGCTAGATAGATTAGCATGACAAAAACAGAGCCAAGTACTGATAGCCAAGACAATGGGATAAGGGTCTCAAATGCATTTCAGAGATCTATCAGGCAACTCCTCCCATCACAGACTCAGAGGCCTAGGAGAAAAGAATGGTTTTGTTGAACAGTCCTGGGGCACCACCACAGGAGGCTGCACCCTGTATCCCTGCTGCTTCAGCTCCAGCCATAGCTCAAAATACCTGAGGTACAACTCAGGACACTGCTTTAGAGGGCACAAGCCATAAGCGTTAGTGGCTTCCACATAGTGTTAAGTGTGCAGATGCTCAGAATGCCAAGTATGAAGGAACCGTGGTGGCTTCCACCTATATTTGAGAGAATGTATCAGAAAGCCTGGGTGCTCAGGCAGAAGCTTGTCACAGAGGTGGAGCAATGACAGAAATACTAAACCCAGCATGACAGCCATTAAATCTTAAAGCTCCAACATAATCCTTGACTCCATGTCCAACATCTAGGACACACTAGTGCAACCGGTAGGCTCCCAAGTCCTTGGGCAGCTTCTCCTCTGTAGCTTTGCAGGCTGCAGCCCTTGTTGTGCTCTCATAGGTTGGAGATAAATTTGAGGCTGGAGCCCCCACAGAGACTACCCACCAGGGCACTGCCTAGTGGAGTTGTGGGAAGGGAGTCACTGTCCTGCAGACCCCAGAATGGTAGATTCACCAGCAGCTTGCACCCTCTGCCTCTAAAAGCCACAGACACTTAACTCTAACAAGGGATGCAGTCTGGAGTCAAGGATTATGTTGGAGCTTTAGGATTTAATGACTGTCTTGCTGGGTTTAGGACTTGCATGGGGCCTACTGCCCCTTTCTTTAGGCTGATTTTTCCCTTTTGACATGGAAATGTTTATCCAATGCCAGTATCACCATTGTATCTTGGAAGTAAAAATATTGTATTGATTTTACAGGCTCATAGGTGGAAGGGGCTGATTCTCAGATGAGTCTTAGGCTTTATGCTTGACATTGGAACAAGTTAGGACTTTGGGGGCACTATTGGTAAAGGATAGTTGTAGTTTGCAATGTGAGAAGAACATGAGATTTGGGAGGCCAGGGGCAGAATTATATGGTTTGGATATTTGCCCCCTCCAAATCTCATGTTGAGATACAACCCCAGTGTTGGAAGTAGCACGTGATGTGAAGTGTTTGGATAATGGGGGTGTATCCCTCATGAGTGGCTTAGCACCATCCCCTAGGTGATAAATGAGTTCACTTGAGATTTGCTTGTTTAAAAGTGTGTGGCACCTCCCTGACCCTTGCTCTTATTCTTTCTATGTGAGAAACCTGCTCCTCCTTCACCTTCTGCCATGATTATAAACTTCCTGAGGCCCTCACAAGAAGCAGATGCTGGCACCATGCTTCTTGTACTGTCTGAGGAACCATGATCTGAAGAAATCTCTTTTCTTTGTAAATAACCCAACCTCAGGTATTTATTTATAGCAATGCAAAAATGGCATAACACAGCAGCTTTATTCATAATAATTCAGAAGTGAAAACAATGCAAATATCCATGTACTGACAAATGATGTAATGAAATATGGTTTATCCATAAAATGGAATATTATTAGGCAACAAACATATCGAAGTACTGATACATGATACAATGTGGATGAACCTTGAAAACATTACAAAAGTGAAATAATTCAGTCACAGAAAGGCAACATATAGTATGATTCCATTTACATGGAATGTTCAGAATGGAAAAACAAATCTATAAAGACAGAGAGTATATTAGTTGTTGTCCAGGAGTGGGGAGGGGAGGGGAATACGGAGTGACTGCTTGTGGTTTATTTTTAGCCTTCTGTGCATGTTCCAAAATTTCATTATTATGATAGTTGCATCACTCTGTAAATATTGTAAACATAATTGAATTGTATACTCTAAACAGATTATTTATGGTATATAAAGGCAAGATATGGTCTGTATGTCATACTTTACCAGTTCCTGACCTAAGTAATAGAATTCCAATTAGTGGGACAGGAAAGAATAATAGGCAGGGATAGGAAAATGTTTTGGAGAAGGGAATTCTTTAGTACTTTCTAAGACACATCACGTTGGTGAATATATACAAATACAGAAAGTGAAGCAAAGTAGATTTTCTTACTTTTCCCCAATAAAGATACATCCAGCATTAGAATTACTAACTATTTTAGTTCCTTCACAGTCATGTGCTACTGAAATACATGTCTTGTCCTTTTCAGAAGGAAGGTGATGAGATCCCTGTATATGGTAGCAAAGAGATTATATTAGTGATGGATACCTGAAGAATGAGAAACTATGTAATCACAGAGTGAATTTGTAAACTCCTATACACTAATATTGCAGCTTTTCACATAATAATGTTAATAATAACTAACATGTATTAAAGTTTGCTAAGTGCTTTGTTTATATTAACTTGCTTATACCTCATGACATCACCTTAAAGTAGATTCTATATTATCTACATTTTACAAATGAGGAAAATAAGGCATTGAGGTGTTAAATTGCCTGTCCAAGATCAAAGAGCTAATGAGTAACAGAATCAAGTTTGGAATACAAGTAGAACTCCAGACACTTTAATTTTAGCCACAGTGCTATATGACCATATGATTTCAAGTTTGGAAAGGATAAAAAAGTTTAATAAATTCAACTATTTTTTCAAATAGTTTAAGATTATTCAAAATATTTATTCAAATAAAATATTACATAAAAATTATCTATGTAAAACATTTTAACATGGAACCCAGTGAGTTGATGGCCTGGAGTCCTGCCTTTGTGGATCCCCCAGAGATTTTTTAAACATTTTGAGAATGTAATGTAGCCTAAATTTTCTTCCTTTACTTAAATCTCTTCTATAATATTTCTATTTTAGTCTGCTCAGGCTGCTGTAGCGAAATACCACAGGCTGGGTGGCTTAAACAACAGAAATTGATTCTCTCAAAGTTCTGGAGGCCAGAAAGTCCAATATCGATGTCCCAGCAGGGTTCATTTTCTGATGAGGGCTTTCTTCCTGGCTTGCAGATGGTTGCCTTCTTACCATGTCATCACATGGAAGAGAGAGAGAGAAAGCGAACGAGAGAGAGCAGGCAAGCAAGCTCTGGTGCCTCTTCCTTTCATTACGAGGCCACCAGCTGTTTCACATTAGGACCCCACCCTTATGATCTCATTTAACTTTTATCACATCCTGTAAGGCCCCACCTCCAAATACAGTCACATTGAGGGTTAGTGTTTCAACATAATGAATTTGGGGGAGGGACACACAATTCAGTCCATAGCAATCCCAATCATAAATACTCTAGCTTCTGTTTTCATATGTTCATGAGAAGGACAAGTATTTGCTTGCCTATGCTGTCCTTGTTATTAATAGCTTTTGACAAAAATAATAATTTGAATGGTCTTTCTTACATTCAGCAAGTATATGTCTTTTGGGAGTTTGTATACACAGCTTATAATTCTTCCCTTTAGGATTGTGTTGATAAATCTGTTCACATTAAGGGACTTGGCTCTGTAGCTGGTGTATAGTATTTACTCAATAAGGTATTATTATCATTTTGTCTAACAGACACTGAATTATTTATAGGTAATTATGATATGCTCCATTCAAAACTCCCATATTCTTCTCTTCTACACACTAAACATCCTCAGTTTTTTTCAACTATTTTATCTTGTCAAGACTTTTTTTTAACCATTTTTGATGCTTTCTTATTGTATTCTCTCCTGAAATGTAGCTGCCTGAACTTCTTAAGCTATTTTAGGAGTGGTCTGATTATATCAGAATAGGATAGAACTATTACCTCCACTGTTCTAGACAGTTTGCTTTCATTAATGCACACTAAGGTAATATTTAGATTTTTGTGGGTTTTGGTGGCTACTGATCATTTTTCACTGAGCTTGAGCTAAGAGTCAGCTGTAATTTATCAATCTTTTCTACATGTGATACTGCTTACCCACATCTCTCCTGTTTTTAAGTGATCGTTCACTTTTTTTTTTTTTTTTTGATATGAGAGTCAAGTAAGACATTTTTCTTATTTAAAGTCGATTTTACTGTAGCCAGCCCTTGTTAAGATCCTGCGGGATCTGCAATGATACAACTTACCAAACTCCATCACAGTTCCAAGTTTGCTGGTAGGCCTTTCTTGTAGCACAGAGAAATACGGAGGCAAAAAATGAGACCCATGGTATAATTGAGACACAGTATTGTCAGCTTATATCTGTGTGCAGCTGGTTGCCCCATAATAAAATGTAGGTCTGAAAAGATGGGAAGTATCTAATACATACCTTACTTAGCTATCACCTTGAAGAGTCCTCTAAGCATTTAAATGCTTTGTGCTTAATTTTCCTCATGTATAAAGAGAGTATAGTAATCTGCTCTGTCTTGTAGGGTTATTGGACAGAGGAAATAAGAGACAAGATATGACAAGAAACATATTTCAGTTTTCATTGTTTGAGCACCTGAATCCAGCAATGCTTGAAGTCCTGAAATTCTTAGGTAGATGAGCCAACATATTTTTGTTTGGTAAACGCAATTTGAATTGGATTTCAGTCACTTGAATATGAAAGAGTCCTGACTGAAATCTGGGATTGGTCAAAGGATGACTAGGTCAATGTAATAATAATCCCTGGAATTAGAGTGCCTACTATTTTTTTTCTCTCACAGAAGACATATAGAAAACAGAACAAAAAGAACAGTGATGAGATGGATACATGGGGAGGCTCCATAAATTGGCAGATGGTTTGGAGCTCCCCTATTGAATAGCTGATTAATAACTTGACAGAAACTATGGCCTTTGGGATGGGAAACCATGGACTCAGCTATTTCCTACATGGGGTAAGGGGACCATCTTAGTTACTACTGTGGGACTAGCATCTTGTCGGGCTAACAGAAAAGAACTGAGTTTCTGCTCTATCTGGGTCTCTAGACATAACCTTTGTTTATTAGGTGACGGGAAACAAAAATAAAATGGTAAATGCTAATAAATGTTGATAAATGGTTTCAAGTAGCTTTAATCTAATAAAAATTGGAAAGCAGGTCAACATCAAAGATATCATCTCTTGCTGAGTATAATTTCCAAAGCAAAAACACTGGGAAAATGTGCTCAAAACATGTAGGTGCATTCCAGATTTTAAAGATGGAGACTGGTGATGTGCACAAAAGACTTGAAATATAAACAGCTGTTTTGGGTGAGGTTATTTTACTCTAATCGAAAGTTTCAAATTAGTTTCCTTTTCCCCCCAAAAAAGGAGCTTCAGTAAACCCTTGAGATTAGAAGGGAGCAATAGAACCAACTTAGCCCAGTTCTCTAACCCAAGGAAGAATTGCTTATTCCTGATCATTCTTGATTTTCTACTGTATTTAACTAATATACGGAGACTATACCTATAAAATACTTCACCTCCATATGTCCCAAAAAAAGCATCTTTAAAATCTACTGATCTCTGACCCTTTAAGTCAGAGCTAGGGTACAAGGTGGAAAAATCAATACACTGTAGCCTACGGTCAGCTCTACCTCCTTAATCATCCAAGAATATCTGTCCCTTTTCAGAGTTCTGCACAGATACAGAGAATGTTGCCTATGAACCTCTCTTATTCTTCACTCTGGCTAAAATGGATCTGTTCACCATCTCCACCATTAATTCATCTTTTCTTCTTTCTTTTTCCTCAATTCTCAGTCTTTTTGTATTCCCTTCATACATAGCCCCCAATTATCTATCCTCATTCTATTTCTTCTGTTAATTTATTTTTACCTCACTGTACTTTTGAAACAGGACCAGGCAAGCATTCGTGAGTTGGTGGGGTTTTGCCTCTTTCATCTCTTACATTCCTGACATAGCCAATTCTGGTTTTGTTGTTGTTGTTGTTTTGTTTTAGTTTGTTTGTTTGTTTTGAGATGGAGTCTTGCTCTGTCACCAGGCTGGAGTTTAGTGGTGTCTCTGTCACCAGGCTAGAGTTTAGTGGTGTGATCTCGGCTCACTGCAAACTCTGCCTCCGCCTCCTGGGTTCAGGTGATTCTCCTGCCTCAGCCTCCTGAATAGCTAGGTCTACAGGCACGCCTCACCACGCTGAGCTAATTTTTGTATTGTTAATAGAGAAGGGGTTTCACCATGTTGGGCAGGATGGTCTCTATATCTTGACCTCATGATCCGCCCACCTCGGCATCCCAAAATGCTGGGATTACAGGCGTGAGCCCCCGCACCCAGCTGACATAATCAATTCTTTGTGGGCACATGCAGAAGTACAGACAATTATTTAAAAAACAGATATTCCAATTTAAGGACTGCAGACATGGCTTTAAGTTAATTTACCTTTTTGAATATTTATTTTATTAATCCTATTAAGCTAAAATTCCAAAAAGTTTTCTATCAGACCAATTCACTATGAAGGTAGATGGTTGAGGAGTTCCCTAAGGTTCTCAACAAGTCAATTTTGATTTTAAATTCTTTCTTGAAAGATTTTCTTATTCTCCCACTAATCCCAGCCCCTGTTACATGCTGCAGTGTAAAGTAGAGTTGACCAATCTTAGCTCTCATGGAAAACATTCTATACTGGGTCCCCAACACTCATTTCAACATCTTTCTAGGTTGGCTTCTTGTACTATTAAGTCAGAAAAACTAAAATCTACATTACATGGATACAAAATACATATATATATATATATATATATGCTTCTGCCATATAATCAAGTTACTCAGGTTTCATCAAGTGAAGAAATATTTATGATACCTGGAGATGGAAGAAAGCAATATGAGGCTGGAGCCATTATGGGAAGATTGAATATTCTGGAAATAATTATGAGTGAGTCATTTCATTCCTTTAGAGAATCTGGGAAAACTATTACATGCATTCCCAAATGTCATAAGTATTGAATGGTGGATATTGACTATACTAGTGTTTTTGCTAGAATACTCTCATGGTATGACTGGGCATTGATCTTGGCTAAGTTGTTTCTGTCTGAGTGACATTTAAGCTTGGTTCTTTGTCTCTCCTAGAGATTTGGTGATTTATCTAATCATCTTTAATCAATCACTTTCTGTCTAAATTTAATAGAGTTCATTTTAGAGTGTCTATAATTAAAAATCTAACCTGTGTAGCTTAAATCTTTTACCCCAGCAATAGTGGTTAGAGTTATTTGAAAATATATCAGTGGAATGATTTAGAGCTCAGAAGACTTCCCTGCACAGAAAGGGCTAGAGACACCATAGACTAAATACAGAAAAGACTTTTTAAATAAGCCCTTTAAAAATATTCCTCATTTTAAAATCCTTTATTATTTAAAAACTCCTTTCTGTATTTTGTCAATGATGTCCCTAGTCTTAAGGACATCTGATCAGATCCTTTCCCAAATATTAAATAGGGGAAAGGCCAAAATGTATACTATTTAGAGAGATATGGTAGTGAAGAAAGAGACTGTCTGGGACAACGTAAATACAACCAAAGCAAATTTGAGAGACTGGGTTCTAGTCTTGACTTTTCCACTTCCAAGCTATAGAAAATGAGTGGGTCTCTTCTCTCTGGGACTTAGTTATCTTAAAATAAGGTCAGTAATTTCTAACTTTTTTTGGATCATGTACTATAAAGAAGATTATGGTAGCAATAGAATCTTTTTTAGTAAAATACATACACGGAGTTTCTGTTTCACACACACATGCACACACACACTCATTTTTGTACAATTTGAGATTTTTAAGCTTAAAATTACATTAAATTGTTGGGAGCAAGTCCCCCAAAATCTGGCCATAAACTGGCCCCAAAACTGGCCATAAAAAAAAATCTCTGCAGCACTGTGACATGTTCATAATGGCTCTAACGCCCAAGGGGGAAGGTTGTGGGTTTGTGGGAATGAGGGCAAGGAACACCTGGCACCCCCAGGGCAGAAAACTGCTTATAGGCATTCTTAAGCCACAAAAAACAGCATGAGTGATCCGTGTCTTTAAGGGCATGTTCCTGCTGCAGTTAACTAGCTCAACCTATTCATTTAATTTGGCCCATCCCTTCGTTTCCCATAAGGGATACTTTTAGTTAATTTAATACCTATAGAAACAATGCTAATGACTGGTTTGCTGTTAATAAATATGTGGGTAAATCTCTGTTCAGGGCTCTCAGCTCTGAAGGCTGTGAGACCTCTGATTTCCCACTTCACATCCCTATATTTCTGTGTGTGTGTCTTTAATTCCTCTAGCGCTGCTGGGTTAGGGTCTCCCCGACCGATCTGGTCTCGGCATTAAATATCATGGATATAGCCAATGCAGTCAATATTTTCTTTCCTTTTTTATCACCCATCCTCTCCTGCCTTTACTCAGGTCTGAAAGTACCATCATAAGCCTGCATCTAAAACAAGAAGTACTCACTTTAGCACTGACGGTGACTCTCAGAAGAAATATCAAGGCAATTAGAAAGATGTACATATGAGAGATCATCTCTCAAAATAATTAACACTGAACTAACTCTGATTATGCCATATTTGGACAAAGTTTGTAACTGTCTGGACTTCAATTTCATCACCTGTAAAATGAGGAAGTTGGACAGATCAGCGGTTTGTAACTATTCGGGGGTTACTATCTGAAAACCCTTATGCTAGGCCCTTCCTGCCAGGTTGCACTTCCTGATAGCAGAGAGTCTGAGGTGGCAATGTTCATCAGTCCAGTGACGCTTAACATGTTTTTGATCCCAGACTCCTTTAAGAATCTGATTAAAACTATGAACTTTGTCTTAAGAAAAATGCACATAAGAGTGCACACAGATTTCATAAATGCTTTTAGGGATTCAAGGACCGTCTGAAATGTACGCAAGGCTAACCAGTAAAAACCTATGCCCAGTAAGATGTCTAAGAATCCTTTTACTTCCAATATTCCACAAGTCTCTAATGTGGTCAGCATGTTTGGCTTAAGAAAAATTGTGTGGTAAATACTTCTCTATACTCTTCTCATTTCTCTTTAGTATTCCTTTCTTGTTAATTGTACTGAAATTGTCAGGGTCTCTACTGAGAGTGGATTTACCTGATAAAGTTACACTAACTACTAATAAAATAAAATCTTAATGAGGAATTTGAGGCTACACATTTACCCTTCCCAACAGAGTTTACTTCTGCAAAAAGGGCACAGAAGGGGAATAGTCAAAAAGAACACACTTGAAATATTAGCTTTTCAAACCAGTGGCAGGTATGTGAGTGGGTTTTTGTGGGTTATAACACTTGCATTGAGTATTTTATTGTGTGTGACAGATGACCTTCCACTCTGTCTATTCATAACAGTGTTTTTTTCTCTGTAGGGCCTTGTCCACGTGTGCATACAGGAATGCAGGCTGTATAAAGTGACTTTTGTGGGTTCTAGCTGAATCTCCTATCACCAAGTTCTGCTTATTGCTAATTGTAAGGACTTAAAATCAATAAAAATAAAACCATTCCTGGCTTGGATTTTTGTCTTAGTATGCATATCCAAAAAACACTCCTTTGCTCTATTCCCCTGAGTATTACTTTCGATTGGAAAATCCAGTGTTCATTTGCACCTAAATTATAATTTTTAGTATAATATATTCTGGACATTTTTCCAATAATATATTAGGTTCCTTTCAGGCTGCAAACTTGCCCTAACATACAGTCACATCATTAATTTTTATTTTGGGCACTGTATTTTGAACCATTTATTCCTTCCTTTATCTTTTGCAAAAAAAATAGAAATTCAATTAGCAAGTTAAAATTTACTACATTGGTTTTGCAAAGAATCATGATCTTGAGTAAAGTGGCGTTTTGCGTTTGGACACTGGAACATTTATCTGGTATAGAAACAACTTTCCACTTATTCCCTTTCACTTTGCTCCTAGACTTAGTGTATTTCTGCAAAATAAATTCTGTTTCCCACCATCTTCTGTAATCAATTCAGAGACTATCCCTTAAGGGAAAACAAAACATACTGGTAGCAGATAGAACTGAAAATTTTGGCAAGGTAGGAAGGAGTTTACCAGGTGGTCTACCCTGTAACTGCTTGAAATTGTGGTACTGAGTAATACAGGATCTCTCTAATGCTGTCATAACCCCATCATCCCAAGTCTGGGGATTTTTCTCTTAGCCCTGTGAATTCGCTGAATCTATGTTAATAAGTTCCTCCTTTATTTTCTGATTTTTTAAAAAATAATGATTAATAAAATTCTGTTGCAATATTGCACTTTACCAAAGGTATCACTGTAACCTGAGTATTGGCAGTGACATTTTTGGCTTGAAATCTCCTTAATTTCAAAACTCCAAATCCATACTGAGCATTTTTTTTTTTTTTTTTTACTATCAAAGTTGTGTAATTTGGGGAAAGTTACTTAACATCTCTGAGCCTGTTTTTTCAACTATAAAATGGGGTCAGAACTAAATCTAAAATATAGCATTGTTTTGATGAATAAATAAAATGATTGTAAAACACATTCATATCAAACACAATGCCTGGCACATTGCCAACTCTCAGGCCATAAAATACCTTTGTCATTCACAAAAAAATATTTTACTTAAACAAGGAAAGAATACAATTAGTACTTTAACTCATAACTCCCACCCAAAATAATTTGAATATCTGATCTTTAAAATGTTTTTTAATTCTTTAATTGTAGCACTCTTATATTTTATTGATGTTGATGAGTTAATTCTACGTAATTGCATGGCCAGACATAAAGCACTTTGCATACTACAGAATGCTAAATAAATTTTAGTCATGATTAAATCATAACTATTAAAAATATTAAAAATTCTTGGAATGGGAGGATCCCTTGTATTTAAAATTGTAGGCCTGATGGTATGAATTTGTTTAGAAAAATTACATTAATCATAATCTATGCTGTACCATGTAATCTTTTATTTACAGTGTAACAAAGAAGTCAACTTGAGACATAGTAATTTTAGAATCACAAGGTAAACATTAAATAATAATGAAACATTCATTATAAAGGAAATTATTTCCTCAAACCAATATTAAGAGCTGAAATTTTACTTTGCTTCCACTTTAATATATTTTATATTTCGGAGTTGCTCTACAGGGAAAGAATAAAATAATTATCTGGGTCTCTATTCTTAATTAAGAAGACTTAACCTTTTTCTTCTTTTTCTTTTTCTAGATCTTTTAAGAAGATCTAAATGAGTCAAAATGTCTCCTTCATATTTATATATACACACACATATATATACACAAATATATATACATATATACACATATATATATGCAAAGTCATGAAGTATAGTTTTTGAGTCCACTTAATATTTGACCTTGCCTCCGTAACTAAAGAAAAACCCTTGCCACAGATAATGTAACTACAAATAAGTCACCTGTTTCATAGATGCCATGAGACATTGGCCAGATGGAAACGATTTTGGTAAAAACATTCTCTTGAGAGTCAAAAAATCCTGCTTCAGATCCCAACTTTATCATTAATTAACTATAAGACTTGAACTGGGTTCCTTCTTTCTTACTTTCTTCATCTTTAAAATGAGAGCTTAGACTATAACATCACTCATATCCCCTTCAACTCTGATATGTTATAACTGAATAAATTTGGAGTGAAAGTTCAGAAGTTCCTGTAGGATTATTTCCTTTGGTTCTAGTCAGGCTCAAGTTTCCTGATGTAAATAGAGAAGATAAGAGAGTATCACTCAGGGAATTTAACTACTGGGTGTTTTATTTCAAAACACAATAAGTTTGGCTCCTGTGAGTTCTATCTGAGGTTGAAAATTCAAAAGATGTGTTGCACAAAAGGAGAAAGACATGCCTGCATCCAAAGCTTATTTGGTGGAAGCAAGCAGGAGGAAAATGAGGATACCAAGAGGTGAGCCAGTAAAACACGTCAAGAGCTATGGGTTTTAAGAAATACAAATAATATTTCTGTTCTTTACTTACTAAAATCTTGTGGTTCTTAATAGGCGCAGCCCAAACCCTTCTTCTCCTGGAAGACTTGCCTAACTTCTATAATAAAATTGTACCCATTACTATAGTTCTCTGAGATCCTTGACTTTTCTGAAATCTTACAGCACTAGATATGACGTTCTTAGGCCCTTATTATATTCATGTTGCCTTATATTTGGGGCAATTGCAGATATATATATATATATATATATATACCTTATCTGCTTAACTGGATTCTAAAGAGTTGCTGGGACATGGTACCCTAAGTGCCATCAGCCCTCTGCCACTCTGTCCTTTATTCTCACCTCCCCAGTAGAATTTGATCCACTGCTCTACACTTAAGAGTTATTCAATATATGTTTGCTGAATGGAGCTAAGGCTGTGTGAGGAAAGAGCGCATCACAATAAACTCTAGACACACTAAAGGAGGTCGAAAAAATATTTCTATAAACAAGCAAACATAGTATTACCCACATCATCTGCCAGACCCCAAAACACAGAATCAGAAGAGAATGCCAGGGCAATATATTTCTGTCTGTTGTAAATGTGTCTGGCCCAATACACATTTAGATTAATTTACTCTTTGACCGGACTCAGTGGCTCATGCTTATAATCCCAGCACTTTGGGAGGCTGAAGCAGGTGGACCACTTGAGGCCAGGAGTTCAACACCAGCCTGGTCAACATGGTGAAAACCCATCTCTACTAAAAATACAAAAATTAGCCAGAAGTAGTGGCACATGCCTGTAATCCCAAGCTACTCAGATGGCTGAGGGATGAGAATTGCTTGAACTCAGGAGGCAGAGGTTGCAGTGAGCCAAGATCGGGCCATTTCACCTCAGTCTGGGTGAAAGAGCAAGAAGCTGTCCTAAAACAACAACAACAACAACAACAAAACAAACAAACAAACAAAAACAAAAACCCTTTTTCCCCTTATATTTTTCTCCAGTTGCTCAAGACAATTCTCACTAAAGCTAGCCTATGACAAAATCGTTATTTTGCTTTTGGCAGTTCAGTTTTCCTATCCTTGGATCTCTTCAGTTTTCCTTTATATCCTGTTCTCAACATGTACTCCTACCTTTACAGCTCTAAACTCATTCATACCAAGATTTTCAAGTAAGTGTATTTCTAGGAGAATGAGAATTTTAAAATCAAGACCTAAGGAAGAAAGAAATTCTTGCCTCTAGAATATTGGTGTTTCAGGCAAAGTGGAGGTGATATTTTGAGGTGGAGAGCCCTCCAGGTATTCCCTATAATGTACCACACAGGTATGTCCTGGCATGAGACTGGACTTGCAATAACATATTTTCTTCTTCCATGGCCTATGTGAAAAGTCCCTTTACTCTGATCTAGAGATATTACCCAAGTCATGGGTATTACCTCAAGTTGCTTCCTGTTCATCTACCTTTGGGAGTGGGGAAGGGGGGTGTTAAGTGCCTAATACAGTGTGGCACTGGTCTCAGGGGTCTGGAACTCTGTGACTCCTTGGAATACCATCTTCAAGAGCCTGTGGCAATGGGTCTGGGCTGCAGAAAACCAACCTCTTTTCATTGGATCCTGCCTAACTACTAAGGAGAAATGGAGATTTACCTGCACTTCTTGGTAACAGGGACCCTGAGGGCAATGGGAAGTGGGTGGACAGGAAGTGGAAGGTGGATTATAGCTCCAGATTCCTCTTAAGGAGTGCGGTATTTAATTCAATGTGAGAATTTTAGAGGTTTGTGTATTCAAGAATGCCCTAGGCAGAGATCATGCTCACCTTTACCTCTTCTATTGGCAGCTTTCTAGGGAACATTCTTGAGAATTTTCGCTTTGGTAACTGAATGCAAGTGAGAGGCTGTGAGAAAGGATCACCCTAAGACTGCGGTGGTCCACTATCTATGGAAGCAACTCGAGGGCTCCTAGCTTCAGCAAAGGACTCAATAGGCAAATAGGCTGTGTGTTATCATGAGCTCAAAGCTGAGTGCAACCACAGAAGACAATGAACTGTGGCCCTAGAAATAGAAAGAAGAATTTCTTTTCCTAAATGTGAAGCTTTGCAGGCTCTACATGCAGCCAGTAGTGTAGCCCTGCATCATTAACGGGGGTGGGCGGGGGCGGAGAGAATGAAAGCAAAAGAGCACGCTGGCTGCCCCCTGGAAAACGGAAATGTTCAGTGTATACAGAGAGTGGCTTGCATATTTCACTCTGACATCTTACTACTATGTTCAACATGATAGTGGTTAGATATTCCTGATAATTTTTTTTTCCTTTTGCTTTCATAATTTTTCTTTTGGCTTTCTTTTATTTTGTATTATTTTTACTTTTATTTATTTTCTTCCCTCCCTCCTTCTCTCCCGTATTCACTCCTTCCTTCCTTCCTTCCTTCCTTCCTTCCTTCCTTCCTTCCTTCCTTCCTTCCTTCCTCTCCTTTCCTTTTCTTTCTTTCTCTTTTTCTTCCTCTTTCTTCTCTTTCTTTCTTCTCTTTCTTTCTTTCTTTCTTTCTTTCTTTCTTTCTTTCTTTCTTTCTTTCTTTCTTTCTTTCTT
>NW_012108597.1:456273-469877 GCF_000951045.1 Mandrillus leucophaeus
TCTTTCTTTCTTTCTTTCTTTCTTTCTTTCTTTCTTTCTTTCTTTCTTTCTTTCTTTCTTTCTTTCTTTCTTTCTTTCTTTGGCTAGTGAAGGAGAATTGGATTGGTCATTTTCAGAATAGGGAGCTTAAATTGATGCACAGATCAGTAGCATCCTTGTTGGAGTGGGCGTCACATGAATTCTTTGGAGATCTCTGAAGAAAACAGAAAGAAACTGAAATGGTAGGTTCTAATTATTTATGCGTAATTAGCTCTCATCTGTGCATTTTTCCCTTAATATCTAGAACTGGACTCTTCACACAAAGATCTGTATAACTTGTCAAGTCTAAGGATGGTTATGGATATAATGAACTTGGACCATCCTTAAATGTCATTTCCTTGGTATTTGAAGAAACAAAAACAAGTGTATGATGGGCTGCCAGAGGAGGGAGGCAACTTTAAACTTGGGAAAATTTAAGTTTGACATGGAGATATTTTTAATAATGTGTTTAGCTCAATTGATATTGAATAAAATAGTCCTATGAACATTTGCGATTTAACCCATTTGTATTAAGTAGAGTTGCTTACATAAAGGTGCAGGATAATTTTTATCTACTCTTTGCTATAACTCTTTTGGGGTGCTATTTTTATCTGCTGCATAATTAAACTGGTCAACTTTGTGTCCTTTTCAAAATGAATGATTATTTGAAAAATGAGAGATATAATATTTCAGGACCTTAGCTAATATAAATGCATGTTCCTATCAGCTTGTGTAAGTTACTTATTTTCACTGTAAAAGTTAATTGTTGTAATTAATGATAGACATAAAGATTCTGCTTTCAAACACGTTTAAGAAAACGTGTTTATAATGAGAGAAAGGGGAAATAAGAAAGATAACAGGCACAGTTGCTCTGTTTTTCATAGATAAGCTCTATCTACGAAAGTAAGTAATCAGCACATTAAAAAATCAACAACGGTTAAAATGATTTTGAATTTAATTTACATTTCTAGATACTCAAAATTGACTTTGACAAAATGTAAGTGAAATTATTTCCTTGTTTGCATGTTGTCTCCTTTTTGTGCTCCAAGAGGAAATGTTTAGGACGGTGCCTTTGGACTTTAAATCATATGATGACACTATAAATGGTGTGTAACTGCTAGGAGCTGCATTCAGAGACTAAAAGAAAAAAGTCATGAATTCCTATGTGAGAGAGAGATAGAAATGAGGAGGGATGTGTTACAACATGACCCATGATTAAATCTCAAATAACTTTCCTGCTCCATCCTCTCCTGTCAACAGTAATGTACATGGACTTTATTTTATACTGCTCAAAATTTTTCTTAAAAGAAAAAGTTATAATTTTATTCAATAAGCAGAACTATATGCTTTAGAGAGCTTAGGATCATTCAGCAAAGAGTATTTCATTTTTCCTTTAGCTTCTGTAAATATCAGATATAAACACAAAAACATTAAACTTATAGAGAGGATTAAAGTTCTTCCACCCAGGGCAAGATTATACCAGTCACACTAGTAAACATTTGGGTATGCCAAGAAGTTTGTGTTCAAGGAGGATATACTTTTAATTACAGATAATGTGCTTTGCACTTGTGAACATGTGTACTGCTCTACTTTGCTATATGTTTGTAATAATATGTGTATGAGACAGGAACTATCTAGTGTATCTATTTTGTTGGGGCCAGATTAATATGATGCTGAATAATGTAAAGATGAATAAACACAAAGCGAGTCATAGACTGCTCCCAATATCTCACTGAATTTCACCCGAAGACCCCTAGGAATGAATGCACTTCATTATGGCCCTTTGTACTAGGTAACTGAAAGGAAGAGGACAAAGAAACACACCTGCATTCTGCTCATAGATACTTTGGCACCAATGAGCTACCCAGAACCAAAAAGGGAAGTAAACTCCTTTTCCTGATTTCCACCCAATCTTGATAAAAGCGGGGCACAGTAGGTGCCTCTTCCCTTGCCCATTAAAGTGACTCCCCACCCAAAACCTTCTTTGTATGCTATAGGTCTCAAGAATCAGTCTCCAGATCCCTAGTCAGAGAATAAGAAATTGTCAGAAACAGATTCAGCTCTGGTCACTTTCAGAGCAATGGCAAACATCTGAGACTTTTATGCTTTGGGAAGTAAAGTAGGTTTATAGTGTACATTGTACAGCTGGAAAAAATGAGACTCATAGAGGTGAAGTGACTGGGTCAAGTACCACTGTGTGTCTGTGACAGAGACAAAGGTAGAATCCAGGTCTCTTCATACCTTGTCCAGTGCTCTGTTCATTTCTCCTTGCTGACTATCAAGGTTTATGGATTAAGATACATGCATTATTCATTGGGAAATATTAAAAGATTTCATTTTGAGAGCATTCAAGAATCTCTCAATATCAGGCACACTTCAGGTTTCCCCCAAAGGCCCTAATATTGTAACAGACCTTGAGTTGCTGGGCTTTACCACTGTTTCCTTCCAATAATAGGAAAGAGTTTTTCCTACTGTGCTCATAGAAAACAAAACAAAACAAAACAAAAACAAACAAAAATCAAAGTGCAAATTGATGCTAGATGCTGTAATACAAGATTAAGAAAGACCTGGCCATATACTAGAAGTGTATGTGCTGTATTGAGTGTCAGAGCAACAATGCAGCCAGTTCATTAGACAAGAGAGAGTATCCAGGAGGTCCTGAGGTGTAGGAGATTCCAGATTTGAGAAAGGAGTGAAGATTTTAGGGTATCTTGTCTGACAGAAACAGGCACATACGGTTGATCAACTAAGGTGAGAGCATGAGGAAGATAAATACATACAGTATGTTATAGTATGTGAATCCTGAAAAGGAATGCAGTAATTAGTGGCTTGAATATTACTAATGTTTGTCATATAACAAAGGGCTATCTGAGATCTGAAAATTAAAGTGGGTTCTTCTGGTATAGTCTTGGAAAGATTAACAAAGAGTGTGTTCCAGAGGCATCACTTTACTTTGCAGCAACAGCTGCATTAGCAGCAGCCAGAGATCAAGATGCAGACAGAGCTCCTGACAAATAATCAGATATGCAAGATATTAGCCAAAATCAAGTCTATATAGACTCTGGAAACTTGGTTATGGGTCAAGAAGTTCACTAAATTTAGTTATCTAGTGAGGAAACTAAAATTTAACCATTATCAGGTTCAATTATGTGGGTCATGCAAAAGCGTGACTTGTTCCCACCGTGGGAGCCAGGGTTGCCAATTCAGACTCAGTTGTGTCTTGGATAGCATAAATACTACCTCACTGGAAACCTAAAATATATGCAAATGTCTCACCAAGTCAAAAATGCCCATCAACGCCTTTTCTACTTCCTGACATAATATTTGTTTCTTTAAAAAGCTTTTACAAAATGTCACGCTACTTAGGGCAGAAAATAAGATTTTATCTACATTCTCAGCAATGATGAAAGGCTTTAATATTGTTATTATTATTTAGCTAAAAATTTTTTCAGCTTTACTTGGCAGATGAGATTCAAGTATTTCTTATAAGTCAATCACATGTTACCAGATATTTCTTATAAATAAATGACTTTTTTTTGAGACAGGGTTTCACCCTACTACCTTGGCTGAAATGCAGTGGCGTGATCACAGCTTACTGCAGACTTGATCCCCTCGGGCTCAGATGACTCTCCTACCTCAGCCTCCCAAAGAGCTGGGACTATAGATACGCACCACCATGCAAGGCTACTTTTTGTACTTTCTTTGTGGAGACAGGGTTTTGACTTGTCTGAAACTCCTGGCCTTGAGCAATCTCCCAATCTTGGCCTCCCAAAGTTCTGGGGTTACAAGTATGAGCCCCTGCACTTGGCCCCAGTGACGTATTTCTGTATGATAAAATAATTCTAACAACTTAAGTAAAGGATGACGGTGATGAAATCCTTTACTGTTCAAAGTATTTAATCTATTTTAGGTAATGCTGATGACCTACAAGTTACTTCTTCTTTAAAACTAAAAGTGTGTTATTTTAGGTGTCTACTCTATTTGAAGTGTCAGGCCAAATGGTGTGCTGAAAAATAAATAACATGTAGAAGATAGACTGATTTATTATTTCTCAGATACGTTTTTACAATTAAATATTATAAGCAAAATATATTCTGAGACGAAAAAGCCCACAGAGTCTATTTTTTTTAATTTGCATTTTATTTTAATCTATAGTTTCATGGCCCCTATTAATTTTCATACTGAAGGACTTACTCCTTTAATTTTCTAAAGAAATATTTCTTTAACTTTTTTTCCCCACATCCTTATGACAATAGCATTCTGCTTCTATGTTCTTTGGTCCAGTTTTTATTGGGATCTGTTTTTATTTTTACATTTTTTCCCCCTTTATGTTTATACCTTCTAATTATAAATTACCTGCTAACTTCTCTCTCTTCTAAGAAAGTTAGGGCTAAAACTACGTAGTTCTGATTTTGTAATACTTCATAAAACTAACTCAATTTAACAAAGGAAAGTTCAGTGATTTGACCTAGCATTAGTCTCTCTGAAGAAGAACTACTGACCGTAGAAATAGAGTTTTGTGTCAAAAGCAGTCACAGTGCATATGAAGACATCTGGTATAGTAATACCTTTCTTTCTGAAATGCTATGACTTTTAAAAGTTTATTAGGGTTAAAAAAAATAATTCTACTTAGCTGAAGCAGAGTATGAATGTAACAGACTAGACTGTAAACTGGTTGGTCTACATAATCCATCCGGTTTATTTAGGGAAGGCAGATTTGTGGCCCAAGTTATCCTGAGTGAGTGATCATATATTGGATTTAGGGATACCCAATTTTGCTCTGACATCTTGCTGAAAGGCTTTTTTGATTATAGAGAATAGATTAAACCTCCCTCAGTTTTTTTTTTTTTTTTCCAGGAAGTTTGGTTAAGTAAACCCTATGAGGGCATTCTGTAACCTGCGGAGAGAAAAGGGCTGTTTTTCAGAATAGAGACTATAACCTGGATTATATTTGATGTATAATTACTTGTTAACGACTGCTTTAGTTCTAAGTTACAGTTTTAAGAATTTTACATTAAGAAATATTATCTTTGTGTCTGTTTGGGTCTTTTCCAGGGGAAAATTTACTCAGAAACTTTAAAACCAACTGATCTCTGGGAATCATTAAATTTGAAAATATCTGTGACATAGTCCAATAGAGAAAAATTATTAAAGTTGATCACCCCAGGTTATAAGTTATTCCTTGACTGGTACTTGGGCCAAACATTAATGGCCAGAGTAAAACTATAGGCTAAATCAATATCTGAAGAATATGGGCATGGTGGTTAATCAGGCTGGCTCCTCCTCAAATGCTGTGGAACCTCTGTTGTATGGGCTTCTTGAACACAATACATGGAGATGCAATCTTCTCTTCATAATTTTCATTTAGTGACACACTTGGACACTCATTGGAAAAATTTTGGACACACAATAGAAATGAAAATCGATAGTAAATCACCCAAATATAGACCCTCTAAAGACTGTATGATGTTGCTTTGAAAATTTTAAATTTAATCTATTTAACATTTGCATGCTTTAACCCACTTGTCACATTGGGTCAAATAATATGAAATACTTCTAAGAAGTGGTGATCAGTTCTTTATATTTTCCTGCAAAATTTCAGCACATTAATTAAAAAGAATTGATTTGGTTTTGTATCTAAAAATTTGTTTTAAAAATAAAAATTTAATTTCATACAACCCTTTCCTGAGTGAGGAATTACATTTAGATTGTAATAATTTATTGTAGAATGAAAATTAGGTTTGGTTTGCTCAGTCTCACTCATAAGCGTAATGACTTTATTTTCTTCATGGGGAATTCTGAGTCTTTGGCCTTTTTCTATTCCCGTATCTCTGGGAGTTCAGTCTAGTTTCTTTAGCAAAGGGAAAATAATAGTTTTCAAATATGATATTGGATTTTGGACGTACATGTATGTGTTCCCAGAGCCTTCTCACAGCTCCATACATGAGTTTCAAGGCAGGTCCAAAGTCTCATCATGAACTAAGGGTCAGCATCAGATTCAAACCATCCTTGATACAGATTTTTTTTCCTGTAGAGCTTATACTCTATTCTAAATCAGGTATATTTTTAGTAATAGCTCTAGAAAAAGCTATAAAATATCTAAGCAGCTACTCAGAAACTAAGATTTAGCAGGTTTTTTGAGCTTATCTACTACTGGCTGTTTTATTTTTAGTGTCCTATCATCAAAAGTAATATATATTTTTAAAATTGTACACTTATGATATGCTAAGCATTGGGCAAGATGCCTTACATCATTTTGACAACAACTATATTTATTTTCTCCATTTTAAAGATTAAGAAACTAATGTTCAAGAAATTACATAACTTGTCCAATGATACGCAACTGTTTTTTCAACACCACTTTATTGAGGTATGATTAGCATATAAAAAGTTGTGTATATTTAATATATATAACTTGGTAAGTTTGGAGATAAATATATACCTGGGAAACCACCACCACAATCTATGCGATAAACATACCTATCTTGGTTGAGTTTCAAACCCAATTCTGTTGATTGTCAAAGCTCTTTCTTTATATTATGCTGTCTCTATATGATAAAGCTATAACTCACTATCTTGTCCCTTTCCACTTGGGAATCAAGAGAGGTGGTAATAGAAGAATTCAGGATGTACCCATTTCAAAACAGGCTGTCATTTTATTGAATTTAGGCTAGGTGAACAAGGAAAAGGAGGCAGGGAATAGGGAATGAAATGAATAAAATTGAGAATTGTAAAAAGCAAAAATTAAATGTTTTATTTGTCTTCAACCATTCTTTATGATGTGTTTTCTATTTTTACGAGATATAACCACTGCCTCTTATAACTTACTTACTTGAGGAGGATAAGCTAACACAAATTAATTCTGATTATACAGAAGAGATTTAGGAAGAAGGTGTGTGACTTCAGGGAACTTTTTGCCTTAAACAGAATCACCATTCATCTACACTTAAGCTGACATAATGGAAAAAGAAAATCATATTAGAATTTTTGCTTTATTCTGTGTAATCTAATTTATGGCATGCTAAGGTTTAAGAGCAAAGGTTCTGAACTCCAGATATAAGCCTGTGTTAGAAATTAGAACACAATGTGTGGTTTTAGATGCAAGTTAGTATCAACAAAAGGAAAGGGCTCAAAAAATTGTACACAGAGGCTCTCCTAAACAGTTCTGCAGCAATAGATTAATTTATGTGTTTACTTGTTTGCTGGCTTCCTAGTGCATTCTATATTGGCTATAAGGAATTCGAATTTGGGGGAAAACATGGGATCCTTCATATGCAAATCAAGTTTACACATCAGCCATCAGAAAGAGGATAGAACTATTTTTATATTTGTGAGTAAGCTTTTTCCTTACGATCAAGGACTTGGAGTTATACGACACCTGTTCTTGTTTCAGAGCATACTCTGTGTCTATGTTACAGAGAGAATTAACTGGAATCTAATCGCATACTTAAGTTTAGGAGCTCAGTGTGGTAACCATCTGATCCAGTGAGTTATCGAATCTTGAGTTAAAAGAACAAAAATACAATAACAAAGTTTTAGGCTTGTCTGTCTCCTGATAATGCTAATTATTTCCCAACATATTCTCTTGCTCTCTACACACTCGCCTCCTCTGTCTGTGCTCCCTATCCAAGAGGAAATAGAGGAAGAACCTTGGGACATCAATTTCTAAACTCTCCTCTAAATTATGCTTTCAGCAGGCACCAATCACAAGCTTGAACTCATGCTCCTTTGGGACTGATTAGAGGTATATCCTGAACAAGGCACTAAGCTCCCTCATTTTTCAGTTTCTCTATCTGAGAAAATGGTATAATTGAGGACATTTCTCTCTTAAGGGTATGGATCACCATGTAGATACTGAACAGGGACTTTGTATTTCTTTTGCCAGAGCTCCTCTGTGCAATTTGCAAAATACCTTGTGCTAATGGATTGAAATCACTCTAGGAACATTGAGTTGTACTTGCCTTTCACCTGACAAATTTCCCTTTGCACATGTCAGCATTATGCCTGGTTAAGCTTGCAGATTGAAGTGCTTATGAGGAGCAAAATAGTTCTAAGGCTTGCAGCTGAATAAATGAGAAATAAAGGCTTAACTTTTATGGATCAGTGAATTGCTGTTTTTAGAAATGCTGTATGGAATAGTCCAACCACTTTAAGGTATGTTGTATGTTTCTACTCTAAATATATGGCAGCTTTCTACAAGCTTAACATTTGACCTGCCCAATCTAGCAATTGATTTTACACATCTCTCTTTTTTTCTGTTGTGTCACTTCTGCCAGATTTTCCAGGGCGGGGGCCATGTCTCATTTCTTGTTATCTTCTGCGATATATAGCATGATTACTTGATTTACAGCAAGATATTGTTCATCTCATCACTCCATTATTTTGTCCTAGCTTGATAGTTTAGCAAACTGCAGCAGCAGGAAATGGGCCAAAGAGTAAAAATGACATTTGTCTTATTTTAGTCACTTTCTTCCAGTCTTGAATGCCAACAGAAATGAATGAACTCAATGTAAAGAGAATATCTTTGTTTCTGCATGGGGTAAGGTAGAATTAGAGAGAGAGAGATGGGGAACGGACAGGAATAGGTTGTGGTTTCTTCTGCATACAGTTAAGAATATTGGTTTCTATACCATTGTAGAAAAAAAACAAAGGGACACTTGTTGCTGGTGATTTGTACACTGGTATTTGACGTAAAAAATTGACAGTCTTTAACAACATAAAGGTTACATTTAGATAGTCTGACCATATGAAGGAAAGAGAAATAGCTACACACATAGTATAGAACGTGTAGTAGGGAGGAAGTGTGATGTGAGGAAATGAACAAAAGCCTTTTGAATTAAAATTTAGGTTCTAGTTCTGATTGTGCCATTAAGTTGTTATATAACTCAGGATGAGTTTTACTTTCTTTGGGCCTCAGCTGCCTTGTTTGTATAAAGCAGAGCATTCATAGAACTTAATACAAAATTAGTGAAGGTTTAATCAAGATTAATAAAGTCTAATTTTTATTTAAAATGCTGAATCAGTTCTTCCAGAAAATGAGAAAATATTATAAGGCTCATTAATCGTTATCTACATCACCATTGAACTTATCAATGGATACGACATGCTACCCAAGGTGCTTATTAAATATGCACTGACTGAACTTGTTTAATTACTACATATATAGGCTGTTGAAAAGGCTCCAGTGTATGATATGAGGGATTCAAGCTGACTATAACCTCTCCCCTACTCTCCTTTCATGCTACTGTGCTCCATTTGGTCTAGAACTGCAATGGTACCTATGTTTTTATTTAAGAAAGGCTGCTAGGAAAATTCCTACACACTCCCTGTGAATGTCCTGGATACTATTTTCTAGTTCTGTCTCATTAATGTATTAGCTTAAATCCACTTATCACATCTCAATAGTTTTAAGCATAAAAGTAGAAACACTGGCTATAAGGGATATTTTGATGGGAAGTAGTCCGTGAGAGGAACAAATCTGTGCCAACTAGAAAAGCCTGCTTACGACTATGGGTCTTGGATTGGATATAGAGCCCAGGCAGTTAAAGTTGTGGTGTGATGATTCAGTCAGGCCTGAAGGATAATGCACTGGGGAGGAAGAACACAGGGTTTCTTTGCATCTTCCCCAATATTTATCAAGAATTGGGTCCATCTGTCTAATCAACCTTTCTACTAGACTTAGACTATAAAAGTGCAAAGTAACCTTAGGGATAATCTAGTAGCTCCCTCATTCCACAGATGAAATACCGAGATCAAGAGATAGAAGGGACATTCCCAAGGTCATACCACTAATTAGTGATAAGATCAAGACTAAAAGGTAGGTGTCATATGTCTCTGATTAGTGCTCTTTTCCATACACCCTGTTTCTCTCAGCCTAAATCACCTATCTTGGGATTTGTAAAAGCTTGCAAGTAAAGCAGATTAGTTTGAAAGTATATGGCTATCCTGGAAAAAAAAATAATGAAGTGACTCTCTAAAACAAAATCCATTCTTTGATATCTTAACTGACTCCTGTTCATAAAGTATAACAAATCAAATGATTAAAAATTAAAAAGTACCTAAGAATATTCGCTATTTCAATAAAATCTGCTTCTAGCCAGCTACGTTTGTCTGGTGTTTATGATTAATCTATGATCCTGCTCGTCACTAAACTCTGTCCCTGCAGACTATTACTCTAGTTTGATCTCAAATATCTGACACACTAAAGTGGTGCTTGAGCTGTTCTGGTTCTGTCTTCACAAACAACAAACTATCAGCAAGGAATATAACTTTGTCACTTTAACTTACGGCCTAGGTTTTCTTTCCTAGTCCCCATGATAAGCTGCTTTGGATTCTTGGGCCTCTGGACCTGCCTTTTGGTTTCCCATCTTCTACTTGGTCTGTTTCTCCCACTCTGTTACCCTCTCTCAAAGACAAAAATAATTTAAAATTAACTTTACTGTGTGTTAAATCCTGATCACTATTTTTTCCTCCTCTATTAAAAAAGATTTATTAAGGTGTTTTAATGTGTCTAGTACTCTACTTACTAGGTGCTAGAGGAAAGAAGAAAAGGATACGTAGTATTTATTGAGCACTTGTTATGTGCCAAACCCGGACTTATTGGTTTTTACTTATGATATCTCTTGTAATCTTAACAATGTTCCCCAGGAGTAGGCATTATTATTTTGTTCATTTTACATGAGGAAGAAACAGAAAGAGAGAGAGAGAAAAACAGAACGACTGGTTGAAGATTACTCAAATGAAGCTGGCATTAGAACGCAAGTCTCTTTCAAAGGATTCCTTCAAAAGTTATCATTCTAAATAAAAATCATCGTGTTAAAAGGATTAACTTGAAGCAAATTTGTGTAGGTGGAAAATATTGCATTGGATGCCTTCCCTCTGTCTTTCCTGCCTTCTTCTTCTCCTTCCCTTTGCAAGATCCTTTGCTAACCCTTATGATCTGGCATCTCAAGTAATCCTACTATGTCACCCACCTAAAACTGTCCCACTCTATGTTCCTTTAATTCATTCTACCAAGTAAAATGTATTCTTTGTATTTCATTTCTTCCACTTTCTAAAGGAAAATCTAGCTTAGCTGATTGATTACAGTTAATAGTCTAATACATAATCCCTTCTTGTAGTATTTTCACTTTATCAGTAGATTTCTGGACACATAGTTTCTTAAAGGATTGAATCTATAATGGGACATTTCTGGCAAGATGACAAGCTTCAGCAAGTGATCATTAGGTAAAGCAGAAAAGAGGAAGCTGGGGTATGGTTTTTGGTGTCCCTAAATCACTGTACACAAGAAACTATCTACAAGCATTTTAAGGGTACATGTAAGACAGCTTTGTGTAGAAATTAATTTGTCTCCTAGCATCAGCTGTGCTGACAACTACTGGCCAGCTGGATCTCCCTCCACATGTACTTAATAATCAATGAAACAGTTGTGGTCATGCCAACTATTTAGAAAAGATCACTAACTGAGAAAAAGACAGCTTTTACACTTCAACTTTATTATGAGTTTAACAAGAGGCTGTGTGATTTTTCTAACATAGTTCACCATAGTTAAGGGCTCCTTGTGACCAGGAAGTGACACATGAACCTTCCACCGACATTCCTACCTTCGCTCACTCTTTCCAAAAGCTGCCATGTCAAAAAGAGATGCCAACTGCTAAAGGGATTCTCACTCACTCTACTTCACTACCACTAATAACTAAGTGTAACTCAATATACTCTCCTTTTCCTGTGGTAATTGATTTTTGAGATCTTAGCATCCACTTGCTGAAATTTCCCAGCCCTCTCTGAGCGTCTTCTCCATGCTGCACCTGACCATTGCTTTTCTATGTCTTTTAAGGCATGAATGAATTAATTGAGCCTGATCCTCCAATGCTTCGTCAGGAGACCCTATTGCTCTGATTAAGAAGTTCCATCAGCACCAAAGGAAACAGCAGGTAGTCAAATATGATCTTGACTTCTATTTCAGCATCTTTCCTAAAATAATACTGTTTTACCCTGTGGGTCCTGGACAGATAATTAGAGCCTTTGCTAGCCACATGTTGCACATTTGCTGGTCTACTTGATAGATTACCATTACCAGGCAATATCCTGGTTCTAGCAATCAAGATGTACACTCTTACAGAACATGAAAAGCTGTAGTTTCTGAAGTATTTGATAAAATGTGGCATTCTTTTCAATAGTGCTCTGCTGAGTCTTTTTTGCCTGAGACAAAGAAAAAATACTCAGTCATACTGATCCTGTCTTTATTTACTATCTTGACATTTTGTTTACTGTGAATATTTCTATCCATTTCAATTTAAAAAATACTGCATTGAAATACTATTTCTCTTCATTACTGAGTTGTTTTTCAACCCCTTAAATTTTGTGTCCAAGGAAAGTGCCTCACTCATCTAACACTAGTCCTGGCGCTGATTTTTATGGGCTGTTTGACCTACTTTTTAGCTTCAAAAGGTGATTTGGGAAACTAGGGTACACAGTGTTTATTCCCATTTTGAAAGTAAGTCTATGCACAGATTAAATACATGCTTTCAATGTTAAACTTATATAATATAATCTCACTCAGAACACACTGGCCACTCTACATGCATACAATATTATAATATGTGTGTATGTTGAGAAAGCTGATGCTGTTTGTGGACAAGAAAAATTACAGTAGCCATAGGTGAATCACTTGAATGTTTGGCAAATTTCTATTCATTGATTGGTAAGTATTAGGTTAGGGGCAGATTTGGAAGATGCAGATTTCAGAGCAGCAAGTGTTTATGCTGTTTGCTTTTTAGTTCTTTGTCTGGAATCTCTTTTTAGAAGAAGTGTATTGCCCAAGCACAAACCTTTATATCTAATCATTGTAAAGGAACATGTATAATGCTTGAGCCTAGTTTGAAAAATCATGAACAAATGACTGTACAGTTCACCTAAACATGGGGGAAAAACACCCCAATCATTGTAGCATTATATTATAGTTCAAACCAGGAGGTAAGAGTTCTAACAGCTAATAAAACTCCTGTAGTGCACATATCCCCTTCATGATTTATACAAGTATTTAATATTAGTTTGATGTAAAAATAATTGTGGTTTTTGCAGTTAATATAGGTAACGGCAAAAATCGCAATTACTTTTGCACCAAACTAATATATGGGTTTATGGGTATCTGGAAGCCAAATTAAAGCGGCCCCATTTTTTTCCTTTTCTTTTTTTTTTCTTTTTTTTTGTTTTTTTTTCGTTTAGGCCACCCCATTATTTCTTTCTAGTGAGACTTTCTCATGAAAGGGAAATGAACCTCTGTTCAAGACCAATTGAGCCCTTTCCCCTGATGTAATCAGGATGAGTACAGTTGAAAGCTCAGTGAGACAGGGATAAAAAAGTAGGCACCTGTCTGAAGCATATTGTTTGTAACATTCATATATTAATATATTAGTGATTCATGTTAGGTAGGGTAGCCTACACAGACAGTGACATATTTCGTTTCTTTTTTTTTTTTTTTTTTTTTTTTTTTTGAGACGGAGCAGGCTGGAGTGCAGTGGCCAGATCTCAGCTCACCGCAACCTCCGCTTCCACTGATGTTTAAAATGCTGAAAATTTCCTGA
>NW_012108597.1:469927-507102 GCF_000951045.1 Mandrillus leucophaeus
TTTTTTTTTTTTTTTTTTTTTCTGAGACAGAGTCTTGCTCTGTCGCCAGGCTGGCCAGGCTGGAGTGCAGTGGCACAATCTCGGCTCACTGCAACCTCCACCTCCTGGATTCAAACGATTCTCCTGCCTCAGCTTCCTGAGTAGCTGGGACTACAGGCATGTGCCACCACGCCCAGCTAATTTTTGTATTTTAAGTAGAGATGGGGTTTCACCATGTTGGCCAGGATGGTCTCGATCTCTTGACCTCGTGATCCACCCACCTCAGACTCCCCAAGTGCTGAGATTACAGGCGTGAGCCACTGCTCCCAGCCGACAGTGGCATATTTCTATTGTTAAAAGTTAATGAGTACAAAAAAAAAAAGTTAGGGTGAATAAGACCTACTATTTGATAGCACAGCAGGGTGACTATGATCAATTGTACATTATAAAGTAATGTAAAGACTGCAACTAGATTGTTTGTAACTCCAAGGATAAGTGCTCAAGGGGATGAAAACTCCATTCTCCATGATGTGCTTATTTCATATTGCATACCTGTATCAAAATATCTCATGTATCCCACAAATATGTATGCCTACTATGTACCCAGAAAAATGTTTAAAGATTAAACATAGGAAAAGGTAATAATCTATTGGCTAAAATGAAGTACTATACCTCTGTTGGAGGTATTAACAGGAGAAATTGCCGGTTCATCTTTGCAATCCTGTTATGATACAAAATTCAAATTAACTGGGGGAAATTCAAGTGCATTTCCATTTATTAATAGACATGAAAATCCCTAATCAAGGTATGAAGTCTAGTTACAGAAAGAGAGAGTAAAAGAGAGAGAGCCAACCACTACTACTACCAAACAAAAAACAAAACAAACCAAAACAGCAAAACATTTATTCATAGATGTATAAAGATATTCATGAAAATTTATTAAATTATTTTTTCCTAGGTACCTTAGATAGCATTCAACCTTTGGCCACAACATTTGTGTATGCACACAGTTATCTTCCACTGCATAAAATGCTAAGAATTTGTTTACTTTATATATTTATATAGTACTTACTATAGAGCTTTATAAATATTAACTCATTAAATATTCATAGAGGTAGTTACTATTATCATCTCACTTAACAGATGAGGCAACTGAGGCACAGAAATATTTAAATAACCTGCCCAAAGCCTCACAACTAAGAAGTGGCAGAGACAAGGTTTGAATCCAGTAAGACTGGCTCCAGAGTCCATGCTCTTCTTGCCTACTGTAAATCATGCCTTATTATTTATCAAATATTTGGATATTATATAATATTATATACCCATACATATGAATAAATGTATATGGCATGGAGAACCAAGGCTATTTAAAACCCAGAAGTAAAATGACAAAATATTAGAGCTAAAATTCCCTTTAAAAGTTGTCGGTTTAACATGCTTATTTTAGAGAAAAAATGGGGACCCACAGAAATTAAGTTACTCTCTCAGTGTCACACAGGCATTCAATTGCAGAGGTAGAATAAGAATTCAAGACTTCTCATTCTCAGTCTATGACTAATTTAAGTAAAGACCACAACTTATACTTTCAAATAAATGTCATCATTTTGAAGGTGACTTCACAAGGCTGTATGCTTATCTTAATGATGCTGTATTTCACCAAATATTCTCATACTCTTTGAAATTGTCTTTGGAATTAGTTTGATCTAATCAAGAAAAAATGAGTCTTTAAACAATGTCGTCATATCATGCTTTTGAATAAAAATGACATTTTTTCTACTTGATCTCTAACTTCACTGTTCAGACTGGCTATTAATGGCTTTTGATTGTTTCCCAATAATTTACTTACCCTTAAAAATCAAAGATTTGTCACCCGTAAAATTATTCTAAAGAATATGATGCATGTTCTGAGTGTAATTCTAAAAGAGAATTCCAAAAATTGAAATACGCATATAGACCTTCACAGTGACAGGTTTGGAGAGACAAACTCATTTGGATTCCTGATTTTAAAAAAATTTATTATTTAAAGAAAACATTATCACTGTGGGGAATCCCATGTCCTAAAAGTTTGAACTCACTTATGAAGTATAGAAAGTACTAACTGTGTGTGGTATGTAGGATGTGTTTCTTGGGTAACTTTTCTCAGATTTAGAGGTTCCAAATGAAGATTACTACTCATCCTCTCAGGCAAAAGAGATTTCATGAAGATGTATACCTTGGTGTGGTATATAGAATGTGATGATAGCATACCTACAGAGGTTTTGAGAGTTAAATAATTCAGGTAAGTAGAGCAAGAAAATAGGCAAAGCACAAGTTAAATCAGACTAATATTACGGAGAAGGTCAGACAAACTCAGTAGAAGTCTAAATAGAAGGCATTGAAGAGAGAAGGGAGGAATTAAAGAATACTTCAGAGTTGAAACATTGAGCTATTGGTGTTATCAGTGATGTTCCTAATGTTGGGAAGGGCAGGGAAATAGAAGTGTCCCAGTTTTAGATAAATTTCCACTTAAGATTGCTAGCTATTTGTTTTAACCTTCCTTGATCCTATCTGGAAAAGCTTGTCTAAATGACAGAAAGATAGCTAAGTAGGTAAGTAGACTAGAGGCCTATCACAGAACAAATGATGAAAGTATATAACCACTTGATGGTTATTTTAAAATAAAAATAGCCAGAAAGTGCATATTTGTAATTAAACTGTTACTGATACAATCGCTGAAACAAACAATTGGGTTTCTGAACGTCAGAGTTATGTTTCTAATCTCTTTGCACCTGACAAATACTCATGTTGTTAGGTACGCCAAAGGGACATCTGAACTCAGGCTCTTTGCCATAGCTTAGAGGTAAACATCATTCCCCTAAAACTTGTTTAAATTTTACAAAAGAAACAGGCAAAAAATACATTGAACTTGATTTAAATCAATTTCAAGAATTGGCTAGTTGCTTAGTTTTCACTCTCATGAAATAAAATCATTAAAAAGCAACCAAATATTGCAAATAACATCATTAACAATTATTTTATTTATGGTCATAAGTTATGGTTTAGAAATACTTTCTCTGTTTAGATTTTCACACCATATATTTAAGGGAAGGAAGTTAGATATAAGTAAATAGCAAGCCAATGCTTAACTTACATATAAAGTCACCCTAGCCCAAATTAATTCCATAGGGCCACTGGTGTTCAGGAATCTAGCCTTATTCTCTGAGTGAATAATGATGTAGGGGATAAACAATTAGCTCGTGGCACAAATAAAAGGGAGCAAACCAGCAGGTACATTTAATTTTAAAAATATTATTTTTTTCTAAACTGCAGGTTTTGGAGGCCAGTGTCTGTTCAACTTTTTTTTTGGGTACTTGCCAAGTCCTTTAGCTATGGTGGGCAGGGACTTGTCATTTCCTGCCATATGAAGGCAGCAAGCTATGACAGGGAAAATAAAAATAGCACTACATTGCCACAAAGAAGTGTGGTCTACTCCATTTTGGTGCATGTGTGCGGAGAGGAGGTGATGCTTTTTTTTTTTTTTTTTTTTTTTTTTTTAACTGACCTGCTTTTGTTTTTACTTTCTTTGATTGTAATCCGATGTGGCTGCATAAATGTATCTCCACAAGAATTGAGATTTTTAAATGAGGCAATAACTGTGTTTTGAGTTGTGTACTCTGCCTTAGCTCATGGATTTCAGATAAAGATGGTAATTTTCTAGCTGGAAGATTTTTTTTAAAGGTTAAATGGACGTGAAGCTGGAGGGGTCATTGTTGCTGCAAAGGAGGTGGTTTATTTTGCTTGTTACTAAAGTTATTTCAGTTTGCTTCACAAACACTTAAATGAACACATTGTGATTATTTGGGGGAAACCATGCAGGAAATCCTAATCAGTTCAATGGGCAGTGTTCAAAGCAGTTATTTTTATCCATTGGCAGGTGACCAGTAAGGAAGAGCAAATTTCCCAGCAGATAAGCTTGAGAGGAGAGGAGAGACAAGCGTGTAAAGAAAAAAAATCTCAATGCAATTATCAGTTTAAAAAAAAGTTTTTAAAAAAATGACTTTGGGATTTTCAAATGTAAATGTTTTTCAGTGGCCAATATCATTAAATAAAACAATAGCTAACAATTACTAAATATGCCTTTAGATTTTATAACTTGAATGGCCTTTAAGTGCTCTACTGCAAAGATGATACAGAACTGGACAATTTAAAATAATGATTCTGTAAACATGCAGATGTAGTATCTGTTTAACAGGTGTTTCTTAAAGATCTACTAATGGGCATTTAGTAAAGAACTATTCTAATTGTTACAAGGAATGCATAAATTAATAGGACAGTGTTCCTACTCTCAAAGAGGTTACAATCTAGTGGTTGTGTAGACAACTATCTACATCATTAAAGAGACTGAACCATATCAGGCTATGGCACAGGTACATGCAAGATGCTATGGGAATTTAAAGGAAGAAGGGCCAATTCCAATGTAAATGATTCAAGGAAGATTTATAGGAAGAAATTAGATAATCAAAATATCTCCTATTAGATAATCAAAATTTTCCCACCCACCAAGGTGATAAAGTGTTACTGGGAAGCTGGAAAATAAGGATGTTCAAGTTAAAGTCAGACAGTCAGACAGAGACATTGAGGTACATGCTGTATGCTAGAACAGTGTGGCATGGTGGAAGCCTAGGGCATTTGAAAAGGTGTAATAATAAATCAGGCTATAAGGCAGAACAAGGCTTAGAATGTTAGATTTTTTAGGCCATTGTAGTGTGGACACTTGAAAGATTTTACACAACTTAATAAGATAGTTCAACCTGTATCTGATAAAGGCAATTGCAGAAATATGTCAGTCTAAAATAAGAAAATCTTGCTATTTAACGTATTAAAAAGTAAGTAGGGCGATTGCTCTTGTCAAAATTTTGTAAAAAGAGAAAACGTGAATTTGTTTTTGCCTTCTGAAATACTGCTGAGTGTTACTGATATTATGCTAAAAAGGTACAGAAAGTTTACTTTTGCCAGCAGGATATTTACTGGTCTATTACTTTTAGGTAGGAGACAACACTGTGTCCTTTGAGTTAATCCAGAATGGAGGTCCATTGTCTTTCTGCAAGAACATCTGGGAAGATTGGGAAGAAGGGATTTTTCTCAGTTTCCTAGATACTTTTTAACTAAAACTGTAGACTACAAGAAAAGAAGAGATAATATATTTCTGTTTTTAAAGCCAAAAAACAAAAGCAGACAACATTGACCTGCCAGTCCTCCTTCATTAGATCCCAACATCAAATTGTATTACTTTTTATCCTATGAAATAAGGAGTCTCCAAAAATGAACCAAATATTGCAAATAATGTAAATTACTGAAAATTTATTTAGTAACAGAATATTGTGCAGCGGACACAAATATATACCATTCCATTCAAATATTGTCCATACATTAAGCTCTAGGGTCCCACATGATCTCAGGCAAGACTTGGGATGAAGTCTGCTATCATTTAGGACACTTTATACATCTCGTACAGGAGAGCAAAATGTGTGGGCCTTTGTGAATCTAGTACCTAAAAGATTATTGTGAGAAGAACAGAGGGAGTCATATGAAATAGTCCCATATGAATGGTTTTCACCACTCCCTTCCAATCAATATATATGATGCTATCTGAGAAAAATGTGACAACAGTTCTAATGAGGACCTACATTATTATTTGATTATGATATTTCATACTTGGAGCATCCTTATTATAGACTTGTAGTAGAGTGAGCTCCAAATGAATATGTTATTACCTGGGCACTTGGATCATGGGTACAATAGATTTACCACAAGTCTTTAAGGTTAATCTAGGAATCTCTCCCCGCCCCCACCACACCCCTATACCTTCCTTTGGAGATAGTTCCAGGGTACCTCCTACTACTCTAACATTTTACAATTATAGCTCTGTTCTCAACTGTAGTAGCTTACAAAAGAAAAAGACCATGTAGGAGATGCATTAGAAATTATGTGTCATCTTCTGCTTCCACCAAAGCCAGGTGGCTTGTGCCAGACATAGAGTTGTCATCACTGGTGGAAGATTACTTAAAGACTCCAGACATCTTTATTTTTAATGACACTCCAGTGTTACTAATCATAAGGATAGTTCTGAGAGCCACAAGTTGCCAAAATGTTTGGTTTGTTTCTACTAATCAGGAGGGTTATGACACGGGAAGGAGAAATATAGGCCCACAATACTGGTTCCTTGCATGTCGTTACTGCTCAATGACAAAGGAGGCTTATTTTCTGAATTGAGGGATAAAGTGAATTCTTCCAAAGTCTTGCCTAATTGATGATAGGAAAAATCAATTTTTTGATTTTTCAATCAAAAGTATAGGAAAAATGGTAGAAAATTGAGAAACAACGAACCATAATCCTGTTTAGTAGGAGTAGCAGAGGAAACATGCTACCAAGATCCAGAAAATTAATACAAGTCTAGCAAAAGATAAAACTGTGCCACTAAGGGAGGCTTATTTTCAATCATCTGTAATAATAGTGGTCAATGTTTTGCACCTCTCATCCATACCTTCCTCAAAACTTAATCTAAGGACAGAATCTAGTGTCTGTCATTTAAAATGTAAGAATGAGATACCTGTATTTTAAATTAATTGTGTAGTTATTGATACACAAAATGTTTCATGGGCATATTTTTGTGTGTATTTTCTGAAAGCTCCGTGTGCACTTTATAGAGTAATTACTGAGAGGCCAACAATTCATTTTTGTCACTTGTATTTTAATATTTAAATTTTAAAATTTTAAATCATTTTAATTAGGATTATTTCTAAAAGTTTCTGAAAACCCTAATGTCTGCTTAGAGACTTCTGTATTTTTTTTTTGTTCTTTAAAATGAAATTTAAAATAATATATTGGATAATATATTGTGAAGAAAATGACTCCCAAATATAAGTAAAGAACAAGTAAACGTGGAGGAATAAAACTAAGCACTAAGACAAAAAGAAAAAAAAAGCTGATATAGTAACTGAGCACAGAGGCCAAGGATGCAAAAGCTCTGGGATCTAGTGGGATATATTGTACATGCTCCAGAAATTCTTAGTTTGTGTGAAGCACTGACATTTCCAGGGAAAGCTTGCCAGGTTTAAGTTCCTGGGCCCCATCTTTAAAGCTGTGAGTCTGGCATTTGCAGCCTAAACTCTCTAGGACAAAAGGCTTATCCTCAAGCAAAAAGGAAATTGGGCCCAAACCAAGTAGGAAAGAATGTTTACCCTCCTTCTTCTTAAAATAAGGATTTTCAGTCCCTTAAAATCACACCATATGGGGTAGCTACCTATACCAACAATTCTGGCCAGAGCCTGGAGTGAGACCTTGATAACTGGTTTCATTTTCCATTCCATGCTTGGTCTTTCTACCAGACCCCATAAGGTTGGTTTACTCCTCCCTTTTCACAGGCTATTAATCGTGTGGAATAGTGGATAGGGCACACTCTCAAGGAGAAAATTGCAAGAGGACTGCAAAAAAGTGAAAGGGGCCAGAAGAATCTGATTATCTTGGACCTTAGTTTATTTTATGTAAGCTTGGAAGCCCATAACTTTCCTTTAAAAATCCTGTTTCTTGTCCAAATGTTCATGTTTTCTCTGAGACACAAGGTGAACATTCAGAAAAGCTGGAGGAAAATCCCCACAGCCCTGTCAGCACCGAGAACAGGAAACATACAGCTTTCCCACTGTAACATATTAACTTGTGATCTTCTCATCACTTCAACTAAGTGGAAATATTTGAAATTTAATGTGTAAAATGGAACTTTGTAAAATTGTGACTTGTCTCTTAAGAGCTGGAGTATACACACCTGGAGTACTAAAAACAAGACACTGATAGCCAGCCAGATATTTGGCTACATGTAATCCTAAACTGTCTGCTCAGTGTTTCATAGTATCCATCATAAGTGATTTAATATTTTCACTAGTCTTTTAACCGTGTATAGATAAACAATGTTTGCGAACCACTATGAATCACAAGTTAAACAGTAGTCAACAAAATGGGGCTGTATAATATTGTTTGCAAAAGACCATAGTATGTATAGACTTAAAGGGATCTTTTTCTTTCTTTCTTTCTTTTTTTTTTTTTTTTTTTTTTGAGATGAGTCTCGCTCTGTTGCCAGGCTGGAGTGCAGTGGCTAGATCTCAGCTCATTGAAATCTCTGCCTCCCGGGTTCAATTCTCCTGCTTCAGTGTCCCAAGTAGCTGGGATTACAGGCACGCGCCACCACACCCAGTTAATTTTTGTATTTTTAGTAGAGACGGGGTTTCACCACGTTGGCCAAGATGGTCTCTATCCTGATCCTGTGATCCGCCAGATGTGGCCTCCCAAAGTGCTGGGATTACAGGTGTGAGCCACTGTGCCCAGCCTAAAGGGTTTTTCTTATTACATTAGGCTCTGGTTTAGATCTAAACTTAGACCTAAATTTAGTTGAATCTAATTGAGTTTCTTCTACATGTAAAGTAGCTGTGCACTTTGGAGGTGAAAGATTATAATGGTCATGAAAACACTGTCTTTGCTGGCAAGCTGCTCACAATTTTGTGGAATGAATAAGAAAGGGACATATTTCTGACACAAAGTGCTTTGGGAGTTCACAGGTAGATATGATCACAACTAGGCAAGATATCACAAAAGTCTCATGAAGAAGGCAGCATTTTAAGATAGTGGCCTTGGAGGACAGATAGGATTTCAACAGGTAAGGATGGTATAGAGCAATTTAAGCAGAGAGAAAGTCAAAAACACAGGCAATGAAGATAGGAAAACAGTGAATTCCCGCAAAAACTTCAGTTTGGTTATGTAGCTTAACAAAATAACTGAACTGGTTTTGGTATTGCCCTTTATCACTCAATGAAGATTCTCGGATTTTAAGGCTGTCCAATTTGGTTATCTGTGACGCTTGTTAAAATGTAGATCCTTTGGCTCTACTCTTTGACAAATAAGATTCAGTTGTCCATCTGGGAATGCACATCTTTAATAAGCACTCCAGTTAGCCTAGGTGCCAAATGTTGAAAAACCTTGCCTAAGTAAAAGGGGAAGAATAAAAATAGACCCTGAGAGGTAAAAGCAGTGTAAGAATACACAGCCTAACTTTTTTTTTTTTTTTCCCCAACGGATGGTAGGGGCAGGGAAGCGAATAGTAGCTAAAGGTCTTGTTAATTTTCGTACAGGTTGAATAGCCTGTGGGATCCTCAATACCAGTTGGTTTCCCTATTCTCCAGAATATGAAATGATCACAAATTAAGATATATGAGAAAAGGCAATATGACTGGTGATGTAAGGCTGAGTGACAACCTTCTTGCTGTCTCCAAGTAATTAAAAGAGTACTTCTCAGAGCAGAGACACAGAATGCAGTCTGATTAAGAGGAAATGGCTTTCAGATCTCAGCAGAGAAATTTAGACTTAGCTAAGTAAAATAACTTCCTGGCAAAAAGGCAATGTTCACAATAACTGTATTGTCTGTCTACACATATGTGTTTCCTCTCTTCATGAAATTGACCTGGGGGAACTTGTAGATGTTGAAGCTAAGATAAATTGGGAGCCTGGTTTGAAGTGACATCCAGGAGCACCTCTCTTTAAAACTGATTTTTTTTTAAAAAGTGATAGAATACTCAGTAGGGCAAAACTGGTGAATTTCCTAGGAGAACTAACTAGGCAAATACTTTTCAAAGCATTTTATTACTTTGAAGATTTTCAAAAATAAAAATGAAGCCCTGAGATTTGCCTGTGTGCTGATCAGAATTAGGAGGAAATTGTTCTGTTCTCTTCTGTCCAGAACTTGTGATTACTCATGTGTCATAATGGTACAATTTCCTCTGATATACGTGCACAGAGCTATTCAGTTTCACATCATTTGCAGTCACTTGCAGCACACTAGGTCTGCTTTTTCTGGGCTTAATAAAGTGTGCACCTAACCAGACTGTAATATAAAGTTGAATTTTGAGCAAGTGGTTGCTTGTTACCTGTGATGGGATGGTTTCTGCACAGGGCTTCACAACCTAAAATGTAAACAAAATGTGCTGTTTCACTTACCATGAAATTGAAGTAAAATAACAATAATAATTTGTTCGGGGGCTCAATGAAGCACACTTCAAACCACATGGATTTGATCATTCAAAGCAGGATGTTTCATAATTCCCATTTCATTTTTGTTCTTCCCACACATATCTTTAAAGTTAGTTAAGTCCTCCTAGATTTCAGTAGCCTTGAGGCAACTATCCAGTCACCTAAGCTAAAATTTATTTACCTCAGAACAAGGGTCATAGACCCAACTGAGTCAACTTTCTATGGATTTTGATTCTCTGTTCTGGGGCTACATCTGCTGTCTCAGGTAATTAAGAGGTGACTAAATGACTCCAGTAAATGGGATTATTTAAAGAGAAGCTGGTTGTCCACTTATTTTTAGACATATAGGAATGATTTTGATCAAATGATGGTTCAAGGACAAATGCTGGGCTCGCTATATCAAAACCAAATGGAGAGCTTTGAAAAGATACAAATGGCATACTGTACCCCACGAGTACTCAATCAGAATCTCTGGAGGAAACACCCAGAAGCTTTTATTTTATTTTTTAACCTTCCCCAGATGATTCAGATAATCAGTAAGGTTAGTAAAGCACTAATCCAAATTATAGTTTCTCAAATGTTAACACGCAGAAGAATCATCTGAGTTCATTGTTAAAACACAGATCTTGAGGCATCAGGTCCAGGGTGACGCCTGAGATTTTGAATTTGTAACAAGCTCCCAAGTGTCACTCGTTCATGTATTTTGATTTATATTACTAATATAAATTAATTTATATTTATATAAATTATATATATATTTATATAAAACAAGGGGCTAGATTACTTCTCATGTTCTTTCAAGCTATATTTTTCTGTGATTATAAAGTGCCTTGTAGAAACTGCACCATATACCCTTCCCTTACATAAGAATTTTTCATTCAAACTAGAATATTTTTCTGAACATAGGCTTTTCTTTTTTTTCAAAGCTGGGCCAGGAAATAATTGACTTATTTTATTTTGCTTGCAGCTCTGCCTTTGTTTCTTACTTTTTAGATTTTGACATATAGCTGAAAAAGTCCCAGAAAGCTGATCTTTCCAAGTTAATCATCCCTGAAGAGTGGCGGACTCATTGTGCACTAAAGCAATCCTTTCTTCTATGTGAGCCAAAAAAAGAAAAACGGCCTGCCAGACACCTGTAAAGAGAAGGCTATCATCATATAGGAATTTGAGGAACTGCTATATGGTACATTCCTTTTCCAAATGGGAGAGAATCAGCTCTCATGATGTCCCAGAGGGCCTTAAAATAAACAAGTGGGAAATTGTAACAGCTTGTCATCTGTGCTTGTACACTAGACTTTCATGTAGTTACTCTAGAGAAATCTAAATAAAAAATGCAGATAGTTCTTTGAAAAATCCTCGAATAATATGTAGAGACTCAGGCTGATGTGGTAAAAAAAAAGGAAGGTTATTTTATACTTGGTATCTCCAACCCACTGGCAAGCAATCTTTTGGAAGGAACAGCAGTTGATTGTGAATTTAGGTTTTGAACCACCATTAGGCAAAGATAGTTTCTCTAGAGAGAATCATGCCTGCTAATTACACATGTACCGGGCCAGATGGAGACAATACAGATTTTCGTTACTTTATTTATGCAGTGACATACACTGTCATTCTTGTGCCAGGTCTCATAGGGAATATATTAGCCCTGTGGGTATTCTATGGTTATATGAAAGAAACAAAACGAGCTGTGATATTTATGATAAACTTAGCCATTGCTGACTTACTACAAGTTCTTTCCTTGCCACTGAGGATCTTTTACTACTTGAATCATGACTGGCCATTTGGGCCTGGTCTCTGCATGTTCTGTTTCTACCTGAAGTATGTCAACATGTATGCAAGCATCTACTTCTTGGTCTGCATCAGTGTGCGACGATTTTGGTTTCTCATGTATCCCTTTCGCTTCCATGACTGCAAACAGAAATATGACCTGTACATCAGCATTGCTGGCTGGCTGATCATCTGCCTTGCATGTGTACTCTTCCCACTCCTCAGAACCAGTGATGATACCCCTGGCAATAGGACCAAATGCTTTGTGGATCTTCCTACCAGGAATGTCAACCTGGCCCAGTCCGTTGTTATGATGACCATTGGCGAGTTGATTGGGTTTGTAACTCCGCTTCTGATTGTCCTGTATTGTACCTGGAAGACGGTTTTATCACTGCAAGATAAATATCCCATGGCCCAAGATCTTGGAGAGAAACAGAAAGCCTTGAAGATGATTCTAACCTGTGCGGGGGTATTCCTAATTTGCTTTGCACCTTATCATTTCAGTTTTCCTTTAGATTTCCTGGTGAAGTCCAATGAAATTAAAAGCTGCCTAGCCAGAAGGGTGATTCTAATATTTCATTCTGTGGCATTGTGTCTTGCTAGTCTGAATTCGTGTCTTGACCCAGTCATATACTACTTTTCCACTAATGAGTTCCGAAGACGGCTTTCAAGACAAGATTTGCATGACAGCATTCAACTCCATGCAAAATCCTTTGTGAGTAACCATACAGCTTCCACTGTGACAACTGAATTATGCTAAAAGAAAAACCAAGCTGAATATGACCTGAAATGCAAGTACCTCAGAACATATCTGCAATACCCAAGCCACGGGGAAGAACTCGCAAAAAAACACAGCTTTTCAGTTCTGCTCTATCTTACTGCTGTGGGGAATTCACTTCTTCAAAGCAGGACCTATGTGGAGCATTATGATCCACCATTATTGATGTTGACATATCCGTGTAGTAATTTTTCATCAAGTCTGTAAATCTTAAAATATCAAATTTCTGTGACATCCTACAAACATATGCTCTCAACTCTAGTCAGTACTTTTACCTGTGACCCTCAGGCACAAAAAGAGTATTAGCTTGGAGCCACCATAAGCATTTAGTTTTGTTACAGCAAATACTGAGTCTTTATATTCAGAGGAGATGTAGGTGTCTTTTTATATTAGTAATCACAGTTTACATGCCATTTTCGTATGTTTGGTTATATTTTAGTGGGATGGATGATATATTACCCTGTGTAAAGAAAATGTTGTAAACATAAGATCATTTTTATCTCTCAAGTGTGATTACGTTTCAGAGTTTGAAGACTATTATAGCTATTTTCTTCATTTTTGTGTCAACATGAAACATTATTTGTCACACCTGTTCACAGAATGAAAATCTGAACTCAGGCCTCTGGCATATTTAAACTAAGAACAATATACATATTTACCTATGATAACCCTCTGTGACTATAAAAGATGCCGTGTTGCATCTACCTAGGACAGGTAGTTTTTCAAAGTCCACACAAGGTGACTCAAATGGCCTCTAAGCCCAGGAGAAAGCAGAAAGGTGACAATCACAGTTCTGGCTCTCTTACACTTTTTCTAAAGAACATTTCTGGAGATGTATGGACCTGCCTAGTAGAGGAAGTTTTTAATCATGCTTCTAGAGATACATTGAGGTAATGTTGACAGGTTCCTGCACTTTCTGAGCCTATGGAAGAAGTAGTGCACTAATGAATCATTAAACCTAGGTCAGAATGAAAAGATGAAGCAAAGTTGGCTAATCCTTTTAAAATTCTCATCACATTTTATTTCTTACTCTAATATAAGGACACTTAGCTTAGACTGTCAAGTTACTTACCCAAGCCAGAGTAAGTCTCTCTGCCCCATCATTGCATACATATTGCAGTCAGTCACATGGACCCTAGAATCCACATTGATTATTTTTGGTCTAGCTTTGCCCCAGACATACCATTCTAAAGCCTCCAAAGTCTAGCTCTTAGCAGCTAGGGAAGGCAATTATTTTACCTTTTGAAAAATGTATAGAAGATTAATTTGGTCAGCCTTGGGCAACCAATGGCCAATGACTTGCCTACTACCTGTTTGGTACTGTTTTGCGGGAAACAGACCCAGGATATTAGTCATAATTAAATCTTAGGTTGTAAGTATGATAATATTTTGAAACATGTTTTAGCAAAAAGCTGTAACTTTAAGAAAGTTCTACTTAAAATCTGTGTGCTATATAATGAAGATAACTTCTATGTCTCACAGAAGGAATGTAGAACCCAATCAAAGGCGTTATCATATTTAGAGGAAAGGGGTTATTTCAGGCATACAGTTATGATACTAACACATCAGGGGAAAACTGGTGACATCAAAATGAATTCTAATATCTAGACTGATGGAAGGTTTTCTAAAGTTTTCTTTGGACAAGTGTTGATTTTACACATATGTTGTTATTAAGATAATACCCTACTAGAAAACTGACTTTGTGCTGCTAGCAAGTGTATCTATGTGTCTTCTAACAATTCATTGTAAGGTATATGTTTTGATGTGTTAAATAAGTTTTCAGTAAGTGTTAAATTGTATTTTAAATAGCATAACTATAACTGTGTCTTGTCTCTTTGCTTTAAAGTGTCTTTTTTTTAGTATAATTTAGTGTTGTAATAGGATTGCAAGTAACAATTTTGTGGAATTGTGAAATAACTGGGTACTTGTAATGTGAGAGTCTCATCTACACCATTTGTGCTTACTATTGTCTCGATTAGCATGAATTACACTTCTTAAGGTCACTTTGGAAGATGATTGATTTGATTTGACTAACATATTGATTTCACTTTGATTACATATTTTTTAAAGAGGAAGGGAAATATTTTCAGGAGATGATTGACCTTCTTAGAAGAATGGTTGAGGGTAGGACCCATTTGTTAGACAGCCCATTTACATCATTCCAGAAAAGAACAAGTATTCAGTGTTCTTATGCTGCTGAGCTGAGGACACCCTTTTTCCCCAGGTCTGCTCATCTAAGTTTGTATTCAGTGCTCTGATTTACTTTATTCACCCCCGATCCCATCAATATGTTTTGTCTTCTGCTTGATTCCCTTGCTCTCCCAGGCAGCAACCTGATCAATTCATTCACATCATGGTGCTAATAGCTAATGTTAGCTTAATATTAATTTACCCAGAAATATCTGAATTCCAGGCTTTAGGACTACGCATTAAACCAAAGTGGTGACTTTCAATGGAGGGCTAATACCTACTGAAGCAGACAGACTGGAGGGAAAGATATTTTGAAGAAAGTGGGTCCTACAGCACTGCCTTTCATATTGTATATAGTAAGCAAACACCTACTTTGCTTGCCATAATGAGAATGCTGACTTTTAAGAAATTAAGAAATGTATCCATGAACATGGCTATCAGTTTCTCAGATGTCTGCTCATCTTCTTTTCATTTTGCCACTCTCCTTTCCTATACTGGGCCTGACTTTCAGGGGGAAGTCTAAACTAGTAGCTTACTAATTTAGGAGTACTGCTGCAGCTACGATCCAGACAGCAGCCTCTTCTCTGAGCTTCTCCATTCCATGGCTTATCTTTCCTCCAGACTTCTCATTTATCACTCTCTGGGTTCCATGAAATTGTGGTGCAGAGAGAAAACACCCTCAACCATAGTAACATATACTTCAAGATAAATAATTCCACATTTCCTATATAAAGTTGTTGAATTTTGATTCAAAAATGCATAAGTATTCCAATAAGAAAATCTTTGAATATGTAGTAATTTCTATGTAAAAATATTGTCATTATTATTATTATTGAATTCAAATGGTTTATATGTTTTCATTGTCACCCAGTTAAGCAGCCAATTCTATTAACTGATAATTCCACAAAGAGAAGCCATCTGCCCCAGGATCAACAGAACAAGCTGCCTTGGGCTGAGAGGGTGCATCTGTGGAACTCTTGCGCAACTTACATTTTATGTCCCATTTTGATTTTATTCCCAAGATACTGTGAAAATGTTGCACTTGGAATTTATTTATGGCTATAACTTATAATATTCATTTTAATAATAAAGATTGTCTTTGTAATTACATAGAAATTTTCTGCGTCCAGAAGTCAATGTGTACTTAGTCACTTCTTTCAACACACTGATAGACTTGATGATCTTTGTTAGTGTTCTCACATGCATGGATAAAAGTCCCCTAAGACTCTATTCTCGCTTTTTCTCTCTTTTAGAGGTGCAGTCTATTCTTGAAAGATAAGCCACATCCCCAACTTTATCCCACTCTTGCCACTCACTCCGTCCATAGATAGACGTTTTATATTCATATTCTGCTAAAAATTATTCCCCATCTTCACTGTGGACCAAGTTTTTGAGAACTACTTAAAGCAATACATTTGTAATGATGGAACAGAGAGAATATTTTCTTCTTAGTCTTAAGGGTTGTTAAGATGTGGCAGTCTGAGTTTTTCTCTGGATTGTCAGGGGAAAATAAAATCTCATCCTCTACTGTCCCCCCGTGCTCTTCTCAAAACAAATCTACTTAAACAAAAAAAAATGTGTAAAGTCAGGAAAATTGTCTCTGACCCTTTCCTCAGCCTGGCTCTCTTTCTTCTACTTCAGTAGCTCCCTCATCATCTCGCCTATATCCCTAGCACTTCCAAGACCCCAAATATCTTCTATAATAACGAAATTTTTAGGAATTACACATTTTGGCTGTTGCAAAAATATTTTCCTAGGAAGTGGTGAAGGGTTTCCCAAGGAAGAATTTTTGATGCTTTGGTAAACCTGAATAAAATAATGGGATATAGATACCAGACATGCCCCATGCTTCAAATGCCCTCACATTTTATAGAGACCTCTTCTGTGCCCTCCTGAAGTCTGTCCAGAAACAACTTCACTGTCTTTGCCACCATATTTTGATGGAGTGGTGGAGGTAGGGGAGGAAGGCGTATGAGATAAACTCTCAAGTAAATGTGGCTATTTTCACTTGCTTATTTCTTAGTTATTAAAGGATGTGGTATGGGGATGGGGAGAGCGAATTGTAATTTTACTGAACTTCACAGACCATTTCATCTTCTTCAGAACTTCTTCAGCCTTAACCACTACTTGATTTTGCCAAATAATTCAAGTAATATAAATATGCCAATACTATATTGTTTCTATTGTTTGTTGAATAATTATTTTCATCCTACTTCTTACTGCAATGCATATCTTCTGATTCAGCTACAGGCATAGCCCTATTCAACGCCTTCCACTTGCCTTCTTGTATCTCTTCAAAGAATAATAGAACAACTGCTCCATAGGGAAGGCTGTCATTAGGCCTCCCCTTCTGACTCCAGCATTTACTTTTAAGCAAGAGTTCTTGAAGTTTGATTCTGGCCCATAATAGTGAGATTTTTCAGACATTTCTAAGCAATGTTGAGTATCTACAACTTGTAAGAAGACTTGTAGCATTCATTATCTTTTAAAATGCTACTCTAATAAAAGGACAAAAATAAACAAAAAGAGTTTGAAGAAATGATGGTTCAAGTTATGACACTGGCGTGGAAGCATAGAGGAAGCAGTCATACTATAAATTACCCACACCATCTTTGCATAAAGTAAAACCCATAATAACAGCTTAAAAAGGTTCTGAAATCACATTACTGCCCTCTGTCATTAAACGAGTTTAACTTTTTCACTAAAATGTATATAAGGAGATAATACTATGAAAAAAGTAATTCGGTAAACTTTTTACTATGAGAAACTTCAAACATCTTCATAAGAAGAACAATAAATACAATGAACACCCATTATTGAAATTCAAGCAATATCAACACATGACCCAGTCTTCTTTCTTCTATGTCTGCATCCAATCCCCTACTCCAGATTATATTAAAGTGCATTTCCCTTATATAATTTAATCTATGAATACTGTAGTAAGTCACAGTATCATTTAAATGAACTGTTTAATGTATGATCAAAAGATGCCGAGGAATAAAACTGATTTTAGATGTATTCAGTAATTACATCAAACACTAAATTCCGAAAAGTAGAATTTCCCTTTGATTAATCTGATCAAGTTTAAACTCAGAAAATATCATTTATTAACCTGAGTCTTTTTTTTTTTTTTTTTTTTTTTTTTTAGGTAGGTGTTTCTTCTACTGCAGAAATGTAATGAAGACTAATGTTGAATTCAGTTCAGGGTCTCCTTGGTCCAAATTATGGCTCCCATGAGAAGGAGTCCAGTAGACTTAGCTCCACTGAATATAAAAATACCAACGTTAACAGACTACATTTCCACATTGTAGTAAAAATGGTCCACTAAACAATACTCATAGAGTAGTATTAGAATGCGTCTATGTAAATGTACACTCTGCAATGTTTCTGAAGCTTATGCGATAGTTATTTGTACTCTGTGAATACTGCTCATAGATAGGTGGGTAGACTTCTATAAAGTTTCCCTCAAGCATTACACATTTTCTACCTTTCAATTTCTTCTGACAAGAATGGATTAGTTAGGCTATGGGTTCAACTGTGGTTAACAGAAATGTAGCTTAAACTACATACAAATATATTTCTCTTTCATGGAAAAGTGTTAGCCAGCATGGTGGCTTTTCTTTGCAAGATGTTTTGGACATAGACTTCTGTACTGTAACACCAACATTTCTTGGGTATTCTTCTAATCTAAATGGTGCAAGATACTGTTTAAAAAATTAATTGGGGGATCACATCAAGTTAAAATATTTCTGCACAGCAAAGAATATAATCATCAAAGTGAAGAAACAACACGCAGAATGAGAGAAAATATTTGCAAACTACCCATTTGACAACGGATTAATAACCATAATATATAAGGAGCTCAAAAAACCTTATAGTAAAAAATCTAATAATCTGATTCAAAAATGGGCAAAAATTTTGAATAGACATTTCTCAAAAGAAGACATACAAGTGACAAACAGTCATATGAAAATGTCCTCAACATCACTGATCATCAGAGAAATGTAAATCAAAACTATGAGGAGATATTATCTCACCCCAGTTAAAATGAGGTTTTTTTTTCCTTAAAGAGTGGCAATAACAAATGCTAGCAAGGATGTGGAGAAAAGGCAACCCTCATACACTGTTGGTGGAAATGTACATAGTGGCGTTAGTACAACCACTATGGAGAAGAGTTTGGAGGTTCCTCAAAAAAGCAAAACTTGAGCTACCATAAAATCCAGCAATCCCACTGCTGGGTATATAACTGAAAGAAAGGTCATCAATTTATCAAACAGATATCTGCACTCCTATGTTTGTTGCAGCACACTGTTTACAAATAGCTAAGATTTGGAAACAACCTAAGTGTCCATCGATAGATGGATGGATAATGAAAATGTGGTACATAAACACAATGGAGTAAAATTCAGCATAAAAAGAATGTGGTTCTGCCATTTGCAACAACATAGATGAAAATGGAGATCATTATAGTGAAATAAGCCAGGCACATAAAGACAGACATCATATATTCTCACTTATTTGTGGGATCTAAAAATCAAAACAGTTGAGCACATAGACATTGAGAGTAGAAGAATGGTTACCAGAGGCAGGGAAGTGTGATGGGGGTGGTGTTGGGGAGGGTGGGGATAGTTAATGGGTACAAAAAAAAAAAAACAGAATGAATAAGACCTACTATCTGATTGCACAACAGTGTGACTATAGTCAACAATAACTTAATTGTAGATTTTAAAATTACTTATATAGTGTAATTGGATTGTTTGTAACTCAAAGAATAAATGCCTGGGGGGATGGAAACCCCATTCTCCATGATGTGCTTATTTCACATACCATGCCTGTATCAAAACATCTCATGTGCCACATAAAAATATACACCTGCTGTGTACCTACAAACATATATATGTATATTTTTTGAGATGAAGTTTTGCTCTGTTACTAGGCTGGAGTGCAGTGGCATGATCTCAGCTCACTGCAAGCTCTGTCTCACAGGTTCAAACAATTTTCCTGCCTCAGCCTCCTGAGCAGCTGGGACTACAGGGGCATGCCACCACACCCAGCTAATTTTTGTATTTTTAGTAGATATAGGATTTCACCATGTTGGTCAGGATGGTCTCGATCTCCTGACCTCATGATCCACCTGCCTTGACCTCCCAAAGTGCTGGGATTACAGGCGTGAGCCACCACGACTGGCCATCTAGAAACATTTTTGAAAATTAAAATAAATAAATAAATAAATAAATAAATGAGAGATCCTTATGCAGAAATGGCTCTAGTGTCTTGGGCTCCTACATAAGCGAAGTGAAGCTCAATGTAACAGCAAAATGAAGTTTAAACTTAACCAATCAGAAACTGCCAAAACCCTATAACTAGGGACTTTCAACCTCAAATAAAGCAAATTCCTATCTGTAGCCAATCAAGTGATTTCTTTACCTTGCTTCCACATTCAACTTATAAAAGCTTGCTACTCACACTACTAAAGCAAAACTCCCTAAACGTCTTCTGTTTCTGAGTGCTGCCCAATTCACAAATTGCTCTTTGCTCAAACTCTGATAAATTTAATTTGTGTAAAGTTTTCTTTTAATCATATCTTATCACATGGACATTGTAGCTAGTATGACTGCGAAATGGGGAAAAGGAGGCATGCCTCTTCCCTTTAAGTGGATGACAAGAAATTGTGAATATTCTTTCTGCTTGCAAACTACTAGCTAAAAATCAGCTATGTAGCCCTGCCAAACTGCAAGGGAGGTTAGAAATTATAGTCATTATTCAGGTGGCCATATGCTATTATATATTACTTTATTATGGAAGAAATGAAGAACAAATATGGGGACAGAGTGTGTCCCTATCATTCTAGGGATGTCAAAGGCACCAGCAATGTCATTTGCCCTAAAGATGCCATCTAAACTGCAAACTCCAGTAGACCTTAGTATGTTCATTCCATTTTTTAAAACCACCACTTTCCTCTAATAAAGCCACACCTTTTCTCCCCTGTTTGGTTATCCAAACCATCCAATATCACCTATACTTACAGCAAAAAGAGTAGTAGCCTCTAGAAAATATGATGACAGTGGTGCCCTGGCAGTGTATGAACAAGGTTTAATATCAGCAAGCTGGGAAATCAAAGACGAGGACATATGGAATGATTGCATTGGTCGGTGTCCCACCTACGCTTTCTTCGCTCTGTCCCCAGAGAGGAGGCAACACTCCCTTTCTAACCTCCTATGGATGAGTCAACTCAGATATACAGCATAGCACTGCCCCCAAACTTAATTGCTCAAAGGAATTAAAATCACTTCAAAAGTGTTTTACAGTAACTGCTCCCTCTGCCTAGAATGTTCTTCCAATAGCTGTCTTGTCTCTTCTTTCAGTTTTAAAAGTCCTTCAGTTCTCAAAGTTGACACCCTAGCTAAAGAGTTCCCCACCCCTAGAGGCACAAGTTTACTTCTAATACATTACCTTGAATTTTTCCCTCATGACTTTTCATTTGTAATTATTTTTAAAATTTGTTTATTGTATGTCTGCCCCACTTGAATATTAGATTTGTTCATTTTGTGTCTGCAATGCCTAGCCCACTACCTGCAACATAGTAAACATACAAAAAAATGTATGTTGAATGCATACATAGATAATAAATCTAAACAAGCAGAAATCTGTTATCCAGCACTCCTTTTACGAAATGCTACATCAATTGATAGTTTATGGTTCATAGCATACAATAACAGTTCAGATTCATGGTGCTAACCTAAGGTCTTACAAAATTTTCAGGTGCTATTCAAATCATATCTAAGAGGAAATATGTTCAACTTTTTTTGTGTCATATGTACCTCCTTGTGTTTCTGTGGCATAATAAAGAATATGTCTCGTCTTTGCTCATAGTTCTCTGCATAGAATTTTAAAAACCCTTTGAATTTCCTGAGTGATAACAGTGTATTTGTTATGCTAAAGAAGTAACTCAAGGGAAAGAGGGCAGCTAGATAGCTTCCGGATGGGGGCTAGTCACCAGAAAGTCCAACAATGTGATTAGCAAATTTGTCCAGGCTGGAGATTGAGTTCAATCACATGTCCAGTCATTTAATCAATCATGCCTACATAATAAAACCCAGATAAAATCTTGGACATCAAGGCTCAGAGGAGCTTCCTGGTTGGTGAACGTATTAATATACCAGGAGATTGGCACACTATGTCTCCACTGAGACAGAAGCTCCTGCACTAAGGATACTTCCTGGCCTTGCCCTATATAGCTGTTCATTTTTATTACTTATAATAAAATGGTAATCACAGTGTGGCACTTTCAAGAGTTCTGTGAGTAATTTTAGTGAATTATTTAACCCAAGGAGGTTACAGAAAGCCCTAAATTTGTAGACTACCAAGGAGAAGTGTAATTGGCTTGGGCACATCTGAAACTTGCAGCTGGCATCTGAGGTGGTAGTGGTCTTTTGAAGTTCTTGCTCCTGTGGGCTCTGCATTAAATCTGGGTAGTTAGTGTCAGAATTCAACTGAATTATAGGGCACACAGTTGGTGTCAAAGAATTGGTGTCACAGCAGGCTAATCTCAGTATTACTATATATTTGACTCTCAATTAAGTAGGACTTAAGAATAGCAAGACCATCCCCATTTATCTGTCGGTTAAAGCCAGCAGAGAGGTTGTTATAAATAAACTTCTATATTTTTTCTTAGGTAAACAGTCTTTCTAACACAGGGAGCAAAAATTAAAAGAGTTAATTTATTTGATCGTTGCCATTGCCAGTAGATTACTGAAGTCAATGGATGAAACAAATATGATGAAACTGGTAGTTTAACCAGTAACTAGTAGTCTAAGTAAATTCTACCAGTTGATTCAGTGCTAAGAAACAAAATTTGATTTTCTTTGCAAAAGGCACAGCTCTGGATGAAAATACTAGTCTTTCAAAATAGAAGCATACTTGACTTTTGTGTACCTTAAAAATGTATTATCCCCTTAATGAAAATGAGTCATTTGTCTTGGTCTTAAGCTGTCACATGTGTTTGTATTTTAAAACTGTCTAAGCATGATTTCATTAAAGCCCATACCTGAGCCAAAATTGTGTTCTGGGGAATCAGCTTAGGAAAATCATCATGATTTACCTGCCAATATTACACAGAAACCCAAACAGAAAGAGAAAATTGGTTTTCTCGAAGGTATTGCCCAGGAGAGAAATTTATTACTTCCTTACCAATCCTTCCAGCCTGGTTATTGTTCCAATGGGACCTAGCCAAAAGCATGTAAAAATCATTACAAAAAAATCCAGTCAATGCTGGACTTAAGGTAGAAATTAAATGACAGTCTAGGTTGTTCTTTACCAACTATAATTCTAACCCCTTATTTCTGAGTGAGTACAAAATACTTCAGTTTTTCTCCTGTTACCAACCATATTACAGGGTTTGAGGCCTGAACCTGACCTGGTGGGGACAAGGAAATTCTCACCACTACCAACGCCACTGCCCAGTTCAGCCTCTGAGTTAAACACGGTGATCATTTGCTAACAAATCATTAATGAGATAGTTAACCCCAAATCAGTAGCTTGTATGTAACAGCTCTGAAAAGATAATTTGAATTTTACTTAGCAGTATGATGAGGAGTTCACACCTAAAGAGAAGTTTGGGAAAGCAAATATAGTCAGAATAGGATGAGATTAAGGCTTAAGCCCTTTTCAGTTTCCTTGTCTGCTGGTTAACCTCATCACAACCTGGGTCACTGGCTGTATTTTAGATTTTCAGTTAGAGAGACCTCTGGGAATGACTAAGCTGATTCCTCTAAAATGGGTGTGTGAAAAAGATGGGTGCAAAAATGCATGTTTGGGAGATTAGAGAGAGAGAGAGGATCATTAAAACTGCTAGACAAATACAAATATTTAGAAAAGGAATGCCTAGTAATATAATATATCTAATGTATATCATTTGCAGAGCTGTACTTTTTTCTCTTTCTGGCTGTGAAAATGCAGTCATATGCCATATAACAAAATTTTGATCAATGATTTGTTTAAGTATGTTTAGATACACAAATACTATTGTGTTACAATTGCCCACGATATTAAGTATTGTCAATCACACGCTATACAGATTTATAGCCTAGCAACAATAGGCGATACCATATAATCTAGATGTATAGTAGGTTATACCATCTAGGTTTGTGTAAATACACTCTATGATGTTCTCACAAAGATGAAATTTCGAAAGGATGTATTTCTCAGAATGTATCACTATTGTTAAGTGGCACTTAAATATAAAACTAAGCAATAGACTTCATATTTATGATAAACTACATTATGTTCTATTTTCAACATTAACTATGATAGAAAAAGTTGTTGATGCCCACTCTTCTTATTAGTTAATTACTCAAATAGTTAAATACTAAATAAGTACCATGTAACATGGTTTGTGTTAGGCAACAGGATGTAAAGATAATAACTACAGAGCTTGCTTAATAAGGCTATCTCTGCTTCTTTACATCGCATTTACTTCTCAGCACATGTTAATCTGGCCTTTCTGTCACGGTTTCATGTATTTTTCATTCATCCATAAACGAATATTTTTGAGCATCAGTTAATGGCAAGTACTAGTTAGGTACTGGGAGCTTACCATCTAGATTACACAGGGTCAAACTTAACTATACAGTCGACCTCTATATCTGTGGTTTCTGCATCCTTGGTTTCAACCAACCATGTGTTGATCATATTTGAGGAAAAAAGCAGTAAAAATAACAATATAACAGTAAAATTTAAGACAAATAAAAATACAGTATAACTATTTACATAGTACTTACCTTATAATAGGTACTGCAAGTATATAGAGATGATTTAAAATATATGGAAAAATGTGTATGAGTTATATGAAATGCTATGCCATTTTATATAAGGCACTTAAGTATCCTTGATTTTTGGCACTGGGAGGAGGTCCTGAAACTAATTGTCCGTGAATTCTAAGAGAAGACTACATTTATATTTATATATGCATTTATATTTTAAGGTAAAAACAAAATTTTTTTCTAAAATTGCTATTACTTTTATTCATTTCTAATCATGATATTTATTCTTTTTTTTTTTTTTTTTTGAGACTGAGTCTCACTCTGTTGCCCAGGCTGGAGTGTGCAGTGGCTTGATCTCGGCTTACTGCAGCCTCAGCCTCCCAGGTTTGAGCAATTCTCCTGTCTCAGCCACCCAAGTAGCTGGGACTGCAGGCACCTGCCACCATACCTGGCTAATTTTTGTATTTTTAGTAGAGATGGAGTTTCACCATTTTGGTCAGGCTGGTCTCGAACTCCTGACCTCAGGTGATCCACCTACCTCGGCTGCTCAAAGTGCTGGGATTACAGGCATGCTCCAGTGCGCCCAGCCTAATCTATTTTTAAACTATAAATGACATTAAAGAGGGATGTAAGACTATTTTCATCTGTTTATTAAAGAGGTTACATAAAGGTTAAAATGAAGTTAAGAAAGATGTTATTAAAGTGGGTCTTGAGTCTATGATCCTGAGGGTAAGTTGTCTTAGGAATTTTATCCCTTTCTATCTGTTCTTTCAAGCCTGAGTCTAGTCTAACAGAGATTTGCACCAGTTATCTGGATCTTTGTAGTAAAAAACAGGCTTATCTGAGCAAATGAGGTGTTACTACTTTAAAAGAAAAAAACAAACAAACAAACAAAAAACTAAAAACGTCTTATTCACAGGAATTCAAACTGAAATTTAAAAAATTTTTAAACACGACCGGGCGCGGTGGCTCACGCCTGTAATCCCAGCACTTTCGGAGGCCGAGGAAGGCAGATCACGAGGTCAGGGGATCGAGACCATCCTGGCTAACACGGTGAAACCCCGTCTCTACTAAAAGTACAAAATATTAACCGGCCGTGGTGGCGGGCGCCTGTAGTCCCAGTTACTCAAGAGGCTGAGGCAGAAGAATGGCGTGAACCCAGGAGGTGGGGCTTGCAGTGAGTTGAGATTGGCCACTGCACTCTAGCCTGGGCAATAGTGTAAGACTCCGTCTCAAAACAAAACAAAACAAAACAAAACACTAAAATTTTAAACTATCATGTATAATTTGTTTTTATTTGATATAACGCTTTTGACTTGGGCCCAATATACTAATCTTTCTGAATTGCTATTATCACAATTAACAGCTTTACTATTTATGCTTAGAAAAACCCACTGACTGTCTTCAGGGCCTCAGTTTATTTATATGTTAGCTCAAATTACAGAATTATAATGTCTAAGGACCATTCTAGTATTTAAGGTTTGTGGTCTTATGAAATTATCTGATCACCTGTATAATCAGAAATTGTTACTGAAGGTTTTCTATATGCTGTGATGTGTGGGAGTAAAGATATTCCTTTTCTCTATGTCTTCGCTGCTTATGGAAACCAAGAAGTTACTCCAGATGGCAAAATACCAGTAGAAAGTTAGGCAGTGCTGTTAAAACTCACAAATCAGGCATTTCAGAGTTTAGTGTTTTGTGTCATCATTGCCACCTTAAGATGCAATGCATACCTGCCCCCTTACAGTTTATGGAAAGGAAATGCAAAGAACTACTGTGTTTGCCTCTGATTTCCTTCTGAAGTAAGGATTCTCAAATTCTTAGAATGTATTCAGGCAAATCAGTGATCATCCTTGCAAAAGTATCCCCAGACTTCGATTTCACAGTACAAAAAACGTTTCACAAAGAAAAAGTAGGAGGGGCTGACATAAGGTTGTATTTTGCCAAGTAGGTTATGCTAAAGCAAATTACTGACCAGGTACATTGACTATCACCATTATTTTATTTTAAAAAGAGCATTTTAATCTCTCAACCTTCCCTAAAGAAAGAGCCTAAACTCAGAATAAAAAAAAAAAAAGTTGTTTAAATACAATACATTTAGCCTTGCAGAAATACTCACTACATTGTTTATATTTTTCCCATTCATATGAAATTTTTTGTGTGATTGGCATTTGGGAACCACTGTTCCTCAGATCTTAAGTAAATTATTCCAGTTCAGACCTAAAAGGGCATAATGATGGGACTCATGATTGGCTATTAGCGCTTTAAAGTTATCATGAGTCCTCAAGCCTGGGCTGAGTGCCCCAAAGAAATTAGTTTCCAAGGAGACTTGGCCACAAATTTGAAATAACATATTGTATAGACAAAATAGCAATGGATTGTATCTTGGGCACTTATTAACACTGCCTCCAACCACTAAATGAAAAATTGTTACTACAACTCTCTAGGGTTAAGCTTACTGTACCTCTGTGAATACTAGAACTTGCCCCTTAATCCCCCTCTTCTGGTGAGTCACTTCCTCTTTAGGACCATTGTCCTGTAGATGGCGTCAATTCCGTGAGATTCCTGACATGTAAATGGTCACCCCCTTTCCCTTGAGAAACAGAAAATTTCACACTAAGTAAAAGTATTACACTTTGAGCTCCTTTACCACTGGAAATTCTGCTTCTCTTTTCCTTCTTCCCTCCCTCTCTTCCTTCCTTCCTTCCTTCCTTCCTTCCTTCCTTCCTTCCTTCCTTCCTTCCTTCCTTCCTTCCTTCCTTCTTTCCTTCCTTTCTTCCTTCCTTCCTTCCCTCCTTCCTTCCTTCCTTTTTTCTTCTTTCCTGCCTTCCTTCCTTCTTTCCTGCCTTCCTTCCTTCTTTCCTTTCCTCCTTCCTTCTTGTATTTTTCTTTTATTCTGCCCTCACCTCACCACACACACACCTGATCCCAACCAGTGATAGGAGAAGGAATTATTTGCGGTCAGGTGACTTAGCAGGAGCAGAGAGAATCTGCATATATAGAGAGAATAACTTAAGACCTATCAAAACTATGAAGACTATTGACTCTGTTTTCAGATAAAACACTAATAAATACTCATCTAAATATGAGGTAGACTTTTTTGGCCTAGCTAAATCATCAAAAATATTTTCCCTGTCTAAATATATCACAAAAACCTTCCAATGGGTCTCATTGTCCTGGGAACTTAATTGGAAGTATTGTCTTCCAAGATATTCCAACGTTTGGTTCCCTAAAACTTAACATTGCTCTTAACTCAAACTCTGTCTTTTTTTAAATGCATATTTAATTTTTTTTTTTCAGGTGGGAGACATCAAAAAGACTGGGTTTTCAATAAGTCTTTATATCTCACTTATACAGAATAGTATTGATGGGAGAAAAGTCTAATAAATAATTGTTCATTGTAATTGGTGCTTTCCTTTTCTGCTTTCCCAGATGTCCATTGCTGTTTTGTAACCCTGGCCCTGCTATATGCGCTGTTGTGCTTTCTCATTGTCTCAGTGCCAGATCTCTCAGGTTTATTTAATTTGATGAAGTAGTCCCTGCTAATGAATATGAATTTGTTAACAGTGGTAGCAGGTTACAAAATAGAGATGGTACTCTAAAGAAAATAGGTGATTGATGGGAAGTTTCTGAAACTATGGACTGACGGTAGATGAAACTGATTCATATGAATTTAGAGGTAAAGTAATCCTAAGGTTGTCTGATAGAGTATTTGTCAAAGTGTGGCCTGTAACCTACCAGGATCAGAATGCTCTGGGGCTACTTGTTTAAAATTTATTTCAAAGATTGCCCTTCCCCAAATCATGATCCCTTGAATAGGGACAAGGAATTGGTATGTTACCAAGTACTCTGAATTATTCTCATGCAAATTTTAAGTCTGGTTTTATCAAACTTCTTTATTTTACAATTAAAAACCTAAGACTCATAGAGGAAAAAGTATTTACTAAAGTACAGAGTTAGCTAGTGGTAGAATCAGGTTTGGATCCCAAGCTGTATACTCATAACAACTGACCATTAATTCTCAATGAAGTACCTACCTAGCATAGTGACTGGCATAAAATAGCATTTTGGTAAATGTTCGTCAAATGAATGTTTCAAAATGCTTATACCTATTTTTTATTGTGATAAAATATGTATAATATTCATCTTACTGTTATAACTACACCAAAGTGTACAATTCAATGACATGATGCACATTAATATTGTTGTGCAACCATTACCACTATACAGGTTCAGAACTTTTTATCATCCCAAACCGAAACTCTGCATCCATTAAACAATAATTCTCCATACTCTCCTTACTTCGGCCACTGGTAATCATAATTCTGCTTTCTGTGTCTATGAATTTGTCCATTTAGGTACCTCATATAAGTGGAATCACACAATATTTATCCTCTTGTGTTTGGCTTAGCACAATATTTCCAAAATTCATCCATATGGTAGCATGTATCAGAATTTCATTCCTTTTTAAGGCTGAATAATATCCCACTACATGTGTATACCATAATTTGTTTATTTATTAATCTGTCAGTAGACATTTGGGGTATTTCCATCATTTGGTCACTGTGAATAATGCTGCTATGAACATTGATGAATAAATATTTGCTTGAGTCAGTTTTCAATTATTTTGTATACATACTCAGAAATGGACTTGATGGATTATAAAATAATTCCATTTTTAATTTTCTGAGGAAGCACAGTACAGTTTTTGTAAATGATGTACCATTTACATTTTCAAGAGTGTGCCAAATTCTCCACAACTTTTCCAACTGTTCTTCTTTTCTTTTTTTTTTTTTTTCATAATCCCCATCCTAATGGGTGTGAAGGGACATCTCATTGTGGCTTTTACTTGCATTTCCCTAATGATTACTGATGTTGACACCATCTTTTAATGTGTTTATAGGCGATTTATATATCTTCTTTGGAAGTGTCTATTCAAGGCCTTCCCTCATTTTTAACTGGGTTGTTGTTGTTCCTGTAGAGTTGTAGAAGTTCTTAATATATTGTGGAAACTAAAACTTTAACAGACATATGTTATACAAATATTTTTCTCTCATTTTGTGGGTTGCTTTTTCACTTTGTTGATAGTGTCTTTAGAGGCACAAAAATTTTTAACTTTCATAAAATAAAATTTATGCATGTTTTTATTTTGTTGCCTGTCCTTTTGGTGTCATATCCAAGATATCAGTGCCAAGTTCAATGTTGTGACTCTTTACCTCCTGTTTTCTTCTAATAGTTTTATAGTTTTAGCTCTTACATTAAGGTCTTTGATACATTTTGATTTTTCTATTTGATTTTTCTATTCCACAAAATACATCATTTTAATAGGGATCAAACTGAATCTGTAGATTGCTTTGCTAGTATTAATGACTTAACAATATAAGTCTTTCAATCCATGAATGTCAAATGTCTACACATTTATTTGTGCTTTTCCACTTCTTGCACCAATGTTTTGTTTTGTTTTGTTTTGTTTTGTTTTTCAGTGTACAAGCCTTTTGCCTCCTGGATTAAGTTTATTACTAAGTAATGTTTCTTTTCAATGCTACTGTAAAAATAATTGTTCTTAATTGACTTTTTGAATGTTTTATTGGCAATATACAGAAGCAAAATTGATTTTTGCATGTTGATTTTGCCACTATGGTTCAATTTATTAGTTTAAACAGTTTTGGAGTTTTTTTGTGGAATACTTAGGGTTTCTATGTATAAAATTATGCTATCTCTGAACACAGATATTTTACTTCTTTCATCACACATTTCATGCCATTTATTTCTTTATTTATTTGCCTAATTGCTCTGGTTAGACATTCCAGTACTATGTTGAATAGAAGCACGGAAATAATGCATCCTTGTTCCTGATTTTAGAACAAAAACGGTCAATTTTTCAACACTGAGCATGTTGTTAGTTGTGGTATTTTTATGTAGGGCTATTACTATGTTCAAACAGTCTCCTTCCAATCCTAATTTGTTGAATGTTTTCATAATAACAGGGTAGTTACTGTTGCCAAATGTATTTTTTTGCATCACTTGTGACTATCATGTGATTTTTTCCTTTATTCTGTTGAAGAGGTACGTAACAACAATAATTTATATTTACACAAATTGAATTATGGGTAAAAACATAAAATGCATAATTTTAACCATTTTTAAGTGTAAAATTCGTGAGTTATAAGTATATTCACATTGTTGAGCAACAAATCTCCAGAATATTTTCATTTTGTGGAACTAAAATTCTATATCCATTGAACAACAGCTCTCTATTTCTCTCTTCCCCTAGTCCCTGTTAACCACCATCAACTTTCCATTTTCATGACTTATATTACTTTAGATACCTCATGTAAGTGGATTTATACCTTATTTATTTATTTATTTTTTGTAGTTGGTTTATTTTTCTTAGCATAATTCCTCAAGATTCATCTATATCATAGCATGTAACAGGATTTCCTTCCATTAAAAGGCTGAATTGTATGGTTATGCCAAATTTTGTTTATCCATTCATCCATCAATGGACTTTTGGGCTGCTTCTACCTCTTGAGTATTGTAAATAAAGCTGCTATAAATATGGCTGTGAAAATAACCTCTTTCATATGTATTCAATATGTACTCAAAATGGATATGTACTGAAAAAGAGGATTCTTGAATATTAGGGTAATTTTTTACAAAAATTTTTTTGAGAAATTTCCATGTTCCTTTTCGTAGCAGTTGCACTACTTTACAGTCTCACCAACAGTAAAGTTGTTTGCGTTTTCACCATCCCTTGCTATTTCTGTTTCACTGATAGTAGTAATTCTAAGGGATGTGAGGTGATATCTTGCTGTGGTTTGGATTTGCATTTATCTGATGATTAGTGATGTTGAATATCTTTTCATATGCTTTTTGGCAATTTGTATATCACCTATTCAAGTCTTATACCCATTTTTAAAGCAAGTTTTGTGGTGGTGCTGAATTGTAGAAATTCTTGTTATGTTCTGTATACTAATCCCTTATCAGACATATGATTTTAAAATATTTTTCATTCTATAGTTTGCCTTTTCACTTTGTTAAATGTGTCCTTCAATGCAGAGGAATTTTTGGTTTTGATGTAGTCTCATTTGACCATCTTTGTTTTTATTGTCTATAGTTTCCATGTCATGGTAAGAAATCATTGCCAGATCTAACATCATAAATCTTCTCTCCTAGGCTTTCTTCCAAGAGTTTTATTGTTTTGGATTTTATGTTTTGGTCTTTAATCAATTTAGGGTTATTTTTACATATTAATATTATATAAAATCAGGATCAAACTTCACTCTTGTGTGTAGATGTCCAGTTTTTCTAAAGCCATTTGTTGAAGAGCTGTCCTTTCCCCACTGAGTGTTCTTGCCACCCTTGTCTAAAATTATTTGATCATATACATGAGAGCTTATACCTGAGGTTTCTAATATAGCCTATTGGTCTATTTGTCTGTCTTCATCCCAGTAGCATGTTGTTTTGAGTACTGTGGTTTTGATATATATATAAATCAGAAAGTGTGAGACTTCCAGATTGGTTTTTCTTTATCAAGATTGTTGTGACTGTTTGATTCTCTCCAGATTGCATTAAATTTTAGCATAGATTTTTCTATTTCTGCAGAAAATGCCATTGGGGCTTTTTTAGGGATTCAATTGCACCAGTAGATTATTTTGGTTAAAAAATTGAATTTTGTGTGTTGAACTGCTTTTGCAGTCCCAGAATAAATCCTATTTCTTTATGGTGTATAACCTTTTTAATATGTTTCTGAGTATGTTTTGCTAATATTTTGTTGCAGAACTTTACACCTATAATCACAAAGATTATTTCTCAGTAGTTTTCAGTCTTATAATTACTTTGTCTGGCTTTGGTATCAAGTTAATGCTGGCCTCATATAATGAGTTAGGGAATATTCCCTCCTCTTCTACTTTTTGGAAGTGTTTCTTGAAAATCCATGTTGATTTTTCTTTAAATGTTTGGTAATACTTACCAGTGAAGCTATATGGTCCAGGGCTTTGTTTTGTTGTGAGGTGTTTGATTATGGATTCAATCTCTGTGATAGTTGTAGGCCTGTTCAGATTATCTATTTCTTCATAGTTTATTCTTGGTGGGTTGTGTGCTTCTAGAAATTTGGACTTTTTACCTAGGTTTTCCAACTTTTTGACTTATAATTGTTCGTAGTACTCTCTTATAGTCCATTTTATTTCTGTAAAATTGGTAGCAATGTCACCAGTTTAATTTCTGATTTTACTTCTTTTTATATTTTCTTTTTTTTTCTTAGTCAATATACCTAAAGCCTTATTCATTTTGCTGATCCTTTTGAACAGCCAAGTTTTGATTTCACAATGTTTCTGTTGCTTTTCTATTCTCTTTTATTCATCTCTGTTCTGATATGTATTATTTCATTCTCTCTGTTAGGTTTAGATTTGGTTTATTCTTCTATTTCTACTTCCTTAATGTTTACATTAAGGTTGTTGGTTGATAACTTTCTTCTTTTATAATGCATGCATTTAAAGCTATAAATCCCCTCTTAACACTGCTTTCTCTGAATTCCATAAGTTTTGATGTATTGTATTTCTGTTTTCATTTGTCTCAAAATATTTTCTCATTTTCTATGTGATTTATTCTTTGACTCATTGGTTGTTCAAGTGTATGTCTTGTAATTATCACATAATTTTGAATTTTCTAGCCTTCACTCTGTTATTGATTTCTACATTGACTCTATAGTAATCAGTAAAAATATTTGGTTACATGTAATATATTTTTAAAATATTAAGCCTTCTTTTGTGACCTTACGTAAGTTCTAAACTGGGAGAATGTTCTACGTTCACTTCAAAAAAATGTGTATTCTGCCATTGTGGGGTGAAGCTTTTTGGATATATCTGTTAACTATGGTTAGTTTATAACATTGTTCAAATTGTTTATTTGATATTCTGACCAGATGTTATATCCATTACTGAAATTGTGACATTCATCCCTTCAGCTATTATTGTACAGCTTATTATTTTTCCCCTCAATTTTGTCAAAGTTTGCTTTACATATTTCAGAATTCTGATGTTTGGTGCATATTTGTTCATAATTATTACATTTTTTGGTACATTGACCTTTCATTAATATACAATGTTCTTCTTTCTCTCTTGTAACTGTTTGTGACTTAAAGTCTATTTTTACTAATATCGGTATAGTCACAGCAGCTCACTTTATACTTTCTGTGGATTACCTTTTTTCATCTTTATTTATTTATTTTAAAATATTTATTTATTTGTTTATTTATTTTTAATTTTACTTAAATTCCAGGATACATGTGCAGAATGTGCAGGTTTGTTACATAGGTATACATGTGCCATGGGTGTTTGATGCTCTTATCAACCTGCTATCTAGGTTTTAAGCTCCAGATGCATTAGGTATTTGTCCTAATGCTCTCCCTCTCCTTGCCTCCCAGAACACAACAAGCCCCCATGTCTGTTGTTCCCCTCCCTCTGTCCATGTAGTCTCACTGTTTAACTCCCACTTATGAGTGAGAACATGCATTGTTTGGTTTACTGTTTCTGTGTTAGTTTGCTGAGGATGATGACGTCCAGCTTCATCCATGTCCTTGCAAAGGACATGATCTTATTCTTTTTCAGGGCTGCACAATATTCTATGGTATATATGTACCACATTTTTTTAAAAAAAATCTAGTCTATCATTGATGGGCATTTGGGTTGGTTCCATGTCTTTGCTATTGTAAATACTGCTGCAATAAATGTATGTATGCATGTGTCTTTATAGCAGAGTGATTTATAACACTTTGGGTATATACCCAGTAAAGGAATTGCTGGGTCAAATGGTATTTCTGGTTCTAGATCCTTGAGGAATTGGCACTCTGTCTTCCACAATGGTAGAACTAATTTACACTCCTACCAACAATGTAAAACCATTCCTATTTCTCCGCAGCCTTGCCAACATCTATTGTTTTCTGAATTTTTTTTTTTTTTTTGAGAAGGAATCTCATTCTGTTGCCCAGGCTCAAGTGCAGTGGCACAATCTTGGTTCACTGCAACCTCTGCCTCCGAGGTTCAAGCAATGCTCCTGCCTCTGCCTCCCAAGTAACTGGGAATACAGGCATGCCCCACCACACCTGGCTAATTTTTTGTATTTTTAGTAGAGATGAGGTTTCACCATGCTGGTCTCAAACTCCTGACCTCAAGTAATCTGCCCACCTTGCCCTCCCAAAGTGCTGGAATTACAGGCATGAGCCACCGTGGAAGGCCCTGTTTCCTGACTTTTTAATAATTGCTATTCTGAGTGGTGTGAGATGGTAGCCATACTCAGAAAACTGAAATAGACCCCTTCCTTACGCCTTATACAAAAATTAACTCACGATGGTTTAAAGACTTAAATGTAAAACCCAAAACCATAAAAACCCTAGAAGAAAACCTAGGCAGTACCATTCAGGACATAGGCATGGGCAAAGACTTCATGATGAAAACACCAAAAGCAATTGCAATGAAAGCTAAAATTGACAAGAGGGAACTAATTAAACTAAAGAGCTTCTGCACAGAAAAAAGAAACAAACAAAAAAACAAACAAACAAAAACAGGCAACTTACAGAATGGGAGAAAATTTTTGCAATCTACCCATCTGACAAAGGTCCAATATCCAGAGTCTACAAGGAACTTAAAAAATTCACAAGAATAAAACAAACAACCCCGTCAAAAAGTGGGCAAAAGATTTGAACAGAGACTTCTCAAAAGAAGAAATTTATGTGGCCAAAAAACGTATAAAAAAAGTTCTTCATCACTGATCATTAGAGAAATGTAAATGCATCATTTTTTATCAACCTGTAACAAATTCTTAGATCTAAAGTGAGTATCTTGTAAACAGCATATAGTTGGATGGTGTTTATTTTTGCATTTATCTAATCTATGCCTTTTGATTAGAAAATGTAATCTATATGTAAACAAATTGCTAATAGAGACGAACTTATACTTGCCATTTTGTTATTTTTTCCTGATTCTCATTTATTCCATTATTGCCTTCCTTTGTTTTTAGTAGTTTTTAAATGTAGTGCCATGTTTTTATTCTCTTTTTCTTTTTTATATATATATTTTATTTATATTTCCTTAGTGGTTACCATGGAAATTGTACTTAACATTGTAGAGTCTTAACAATTTATTTTTTAATTTGCACAAATTTAACTCTAATTGTGTACTAAAACTGTAATTTTCTACTTCTCCCATTCCCTTAGACTTGAAGGGAAAGACCCAATTCTAACAGTATTCATCATCTGCTAAGTGAAGAGCTCTCGGGCCCTGAATAACCAACAGAAATACTCAGGTAATATATTGATGGCTTTGGGTGAGAGTCTGAGACTTGCTGGCCTCGGGAGAGATTCAGCACATTCACACCTGTAGTGGCTATGGGACAAGACTCCTTTTGCTTGAGAAATCAGAGGAAAAAGTAAAGGGGACTTTGTCAAGCCTTAGGTACCAGGACAGCCACAGAGAAATAAAGCACCACTAAGTGGACTCTTGGGGTCCTTGATTTCAGGACTTGGCTCTTGGATGGCATTTCTAGACCTGCCCTGGGCCAAAGGAGAACTCACTCCACTGAAGAATATAAGTCCCAGGTCAAGCAGCATGACTTAAGAGCCCTTGGGTCTTAAGGGAACATTAACTGTAGCCTCAAAATACTCTACATGCACCTATGGTGGTAGTGGCCATTGAGTGAGGTTCCTCTGCCTTTGAGAGAGGGAGAAAAGAGTGGGAAGGACTGTATCTAGTGGTTTGAATCCCAGCTCATCTGCAGTACAACAGAATACCAGGTATACTTCTAAGATTATTGAATCTAGTCACTGACTCTGAGGCAGCACCTCTGGACTGCTCAGAGACTGGGGGAACTCACCACCCTGAAGGAAAACAGGCCTGGCTTGTGTTGCCACCTTTTGATTGTAGAGCCCCATGGTCTTGATTGAACATACTCATTGGACAGGGAGTGGTTACAGCAGACCACAAATAAGATACAGTGCTGTGCTGTGCTAGCTATAGATCTGACCCAGCACAGCCCTAGTGGCCACAGGACTCTTGTGTCACTCCAGTCCAACTTCAGGTGGCTCACAGCAGAGAGAGTGTTTAGGAGAAATTAAAGGAAAAAAACAAGTGTTTCCACCTGGTAATCCAGAGAATTCTCTCAGATATTGTCCAAGACTATCAAGACAGCAACTCTATGACCCTGCAGGAACCACAGTGCTACTGGGCTTGGGATGTCCTACAAAGCAGATACAGCTCATATCACAATATCCAAGTCCTTATGGGTATCTGGAAAGCCTTCCCAAAAAAGATGAGTAAAAACAAGCCCAGACTGTGAAGACTACAATAAATATCCAATTCTTCAATGTCCAGACATAGATGAACATCCACAAGTATCAAGATAATTCAGGAAAACACGACGTCACCAAATGAACTAAATAAACCAGCAGGAACTAATCTTGCAGAAACAAAGATATGTGACCTTTCCAGGAGAGAATTCAAAATAATTGTCTTGTGGAAAAGAAAACTCTTTGAAGCAATTGTGAATGGAAGCAACAGCAGCAAAAGCCAAAATTGACAAATGGGATCTAATTAAACTAAAGAGCTTCTGCACAGCAAAAGAAACTACCATCAGAGTGAACAGGCAACCTACAG
>NW_012108597.1:507792-530053 GCF_000951045.1 Mandrillus leucophaeus
CAAGTATACATATGTAACAAACCTGCACGTTATGCACATGTACCCTACAACTTAAAGTATAATAATAATAAATTAAAAAAAAAAGAAAACTCAAATGAATTCAAGATAAAATCAAAGAAAGAATTCAGAATTCTGTCAGATAAAATTAACAAAGTTATTCAAATAATTTAAAAGAATCAAACTGAAATTCAGGAGCTGAAAATGCAATTAGCATACTGAAGAATGCATCAGGTTTTCAATAACATAATCAATCATCAGAAGAATTAATGAACTCGAAGACAGGCTATTTGAAAATACAAAGTCAGAAAACACACCAAAAAAAGAAACAATAAAGCATGTGTACAGGATGCAGAAAATAGGCTCAAAAGAGCAAAACTGAGAGTAATTGGCCTCAAAGGGACATAGAGAAAGATATAGGGGTAGAAAGTTTATTCGAAGGGATAATAACAGAGAACTTCATAAACCTAGAGAATGATATCAATATCCAAGTACAAGAAGGTCATAAGACACCAAGCAAATTTAACCCAAATAAGACTACTTCAAAATGTTTAATAATGAAACATCCAAAAAACAAGGGTAAAGAAATGATCCTAAAAGTAGCAAGATCAAAGACATAAATGCTGCACAAGGAAGATTTAAAACACCTGACAACAGACTTTTCAGTGACAACCTTACAGACCAGAAGAGAGTGGCATGATATATTTAAACTGCTGGAGGAGGAAAAAAAATCAAATTAAAAAACACTTTTACCCTAAAATTGTATATCCAGCAATAATATCCTTCAAACATGAAGAGGAAGTAGACATTCCAGAGAAAAACATGACATTTGTTTTTTTCTTGTAAAATTGATTGAGTTCTTTGTAGATTCTGGATATTAGCCCTTTGTTAGATGAGTAAATTACAAAAATTTTCTCCCATTCTGTAGGTTGCCTGTTCACTCTGGTGGTAGTTTCTTTTGCTGTGCAGAAGCTTTTTAGTTTACTTAGATCTCATTTGTCAATTTTGACTTTTGTTGCCATTGATTTTGGTGTTTTAGACATGAAGTCCTTGCCCATGCCTATGTCCTGAATGGTATTACCTAGGACCTAGGTTTTCTTCTAGAGTTTTTATGGTTTTAGGCCTAACATTTAAGTCTCTAATCCATCTTGAATTAATTTTCATATAAGGAATAAAGAAAGAATCCAGTTTCAGCTTTCTACTCATGGCTAGCCAATTTTCCCAGCACCATTTATTAAATAGGGAATCCTTTCCCCATTTCTTGTTTCTCTCAGGTTTGTCAAAGATCAGATGGCTGTAGATATGTGGTATTATTTTTGAGGGCTCTGTTCTGCTCCATTGGTCTATATCTCTGTTTTGGTACCAGTACCATGCTGTTTTGGTTACTGTAGCCTTGTAGTATAGTTTGAAGTCAGGTAGCATGATGCCTCCAGCTTTGTTCTTTTGGCTTAGGATTGTCTTGGCAATGTGGGGTCTTTTTTGGTTCCATATGAACTTTAAAGCAGTTTTTTCCAATTCTGTGAAGAAACTCATTGGTAGCTTGATGGGGATGGCATTGAATCTCTAAATTACCTTGGGCAGTATGGCCATTTTCATGATATTGATTCTTCCTATCCATGAGCATGGTATGTTCTTCCATTTGTTTGTGTCCTCTTTTATTTCACTGAGCAGTGGTTTGTAGTTCTCCTTGAAGAGGTCCTTTACATCCCTTGTAAGTTGGATTCCTAGGTATTTTATTCTCTTTGGAGCTATTGTGAATGGGAGTTCATTCATGATTTAACTCTCTGTTACCACTATTCCTCTCCACTTTATGGAAACGCTCTGAGGATACAAATAGACATCTGTATGCAAGGGCATTGGAAGTTTACGGTGGTGTGTGTGTGTCTCTGTGTGTTAAAGTTTTATTTTATTTAAACATTTAGTTTTAGGGGTACATATGCAGGTTTGTTATATAGGTAAAGTCATGTCAATGGGGTTTGTTGTTCAGATTATTTTGTCACCCAGGTACTAAGCCTACTACCCAATAGTTATTAGTTCCATATGTGAAGTTGGAGCTTTGATATTCATATTAGAACCCTTTGACTTGGCAAAGAATTTTGCTGCAAAATTTGAGGCCACATGTTCATTCTCCTAGTTTCTTTCTAAATCCCCTAGGGGACTGTGGATAGTTGAATTGGAACAACCACTAGGACTCATACCTCTACCTTTGTTACTTTCCTTAGGGGATGACTCCTACTTTGTACCCTTTTACAGGTACAGGAAGTTTTACAGGTACAGGAAGCCATAGACTACCAGAACTGTATGAGTACTTAGAGGTACTAATTCCACACAATATTCCTTAAATGGGAATAGGGCCAGGAGAGAAACAGAATATTTGTATCTAAATTATTTACCCTATCATTGATCATATTCTTTTTTTTTTTTTTTTCAAGTTTCTATCTGAGCCCCTATGCCATGTTATGCTTAGAAGTCAAGAAGTGGGCACTGATGGCTGTTTAGGTTAATGGAGAAAACCCTCACAGACTGAAGGATCATGGACTCTGGGGTGGGAAAGATAATAAAGGAATGCTTTGAATTACTATCTTACTACATTAAATTAATATTGATCTCTGGGCCATGCTTTTACTTCCTACATCTGTGTTTCAGTGAGGATTATCTCAAACCCAATAGAACAAACCATTATTAGTTTTTTTACTGTTCTGGATTTATTTATTCATTTAATTATTGTACTTTAAGTTATGGGATACATGAGCAGAATGTGCAGGTTTGATACATAGGTATATGCGTGCCATGATGGTTTGCAGAACCCATCGACCCATCATCTACATTAGGTTTTTCTCCTAATGCTATCCCTCCCTTAACTCCCCAACCCCCAACGGCCCTGGTGTGTGATGTTCCCCTCTGTGTGTCCATGTATTCTCGTTGTTCAACCCCCACTATGAGTGAGAACATGTGGTGTATGATTTTTTGTTCCTGTGATATTTTGCTGAGAATGATGGTTTCCAGCTTCATCCATGTCCCTGCAAATGACATGAACTTATCCTTCCTTATGGCTGTATAATATTCCATGGTGTATATGTGCCAGACTTTCTTTATCCAGTCTATCATTGATGGGCATTTGGGTTAGTTCCAACTCTGTGCTATTGTGAATAGTGCTGCAATAAACATACATGTGCATGTGTCTTTATAGTAGAATGATTTATAATCCTTTGAGTATATACCCAGCAATGGGATTGCTGGGTCAAATGGTAATTCTGGTTCTAGATGATTGAAGAATCCCCACAGTGTCTTCCACAATGGTTGAACTAATTTACACTCCCACCAGCAGTGTAAAAGTGTTCCTATTTCTCCACATCCTCTCCAGAATCTGTTGTTTCCTGACTTTAATGATCACCATTCTAACCAGCCTAAGATGGTATCTCATTATGGTTTTGATTTGCATTTCTCTAATGATCAGTGAGGATGAGCTTTTTTTCATATGTTTGGTGGCCACATAAATGTCTTCTGAGAAGTTTCTGTTCATATCCTTTGCCCACTTTTTGATGGGTTTGTTTGTTTTTCTCTTGTAAATTTGTTTTGGTTTAGATTTGCATTTCTCCAATAACCAGTGATGATGAGCTTTTTTTGATATATTTATTGGCCCATAAATATCTTCTTTCGAGAAGTGTCTGCTCATATCCTTTGCCCAATTTTTCACGGAGTTTTTTATTTCTTGTAAATTTGTTTAAGTTCCTTGTAGATTATTGATATTAGCCTTTTGTCAGATGGATAGATTGCAAAATTTTTCTCCCATTCTCTAGGTTGCCTGTTCATTCTGATGTTAGTTTCTTTTGCTGTGCAGAAGCTCTTTAGCTTAATTAGATCTCATTTGTTTATTGTGGATTTTGTTGCCATTGCTCTTGGTGTTTTAGTCATGAAGTCTTTGCCCATGCCTCTGTCCTGGATGGTATTGCCTAGGTTTTCTTATAGGATTTGTATGGTTTTAGGTCTTACATTTAATTCTTTAATCTATCTTGAGAAAATTTTTGTATAGGGTGTAAGGAAGGCATTCAGTTTCAGTTTTCTGCGTATGGTAGCCAGTTTTCCCAACACCGTTTATTGAATAGGGAATCCTTTGCCCATTACTTGTTTTTGTCCAGTTTGTCAAAGATCAAATTGTTGTAGATGTGTGGTGTTATTTCTGAGGCCGATGTTCTGTTCCATTGGTCTATATATCTGTTTCGGTACCTGTACCATGTTGTTTTGGTTACTGTAGCCTTGTAGTATAGTTTGAAGTCAGGTAGCGTGATGCCTCCAGCTTTTTCCTTTGCTTAGGATTGTCTTGACTACACAGGTTCTTTTTTGATTCCATATGAAATTTAGTTTTTTTCTAATTATGTGAAGAAAGTCAATGGTAGTTTGATGGGAATAGCATTGAATCTTTAAATTACTTTGGGCAGTATGGCCATTCTTACGACACTGATTCTTCCTATCCATGAGCATGGAATGTTTTTCCATTTCTTTGTGTCCTCCCTTATTTCCTTGAGCAGTGGTTTGTAGTTCTTCTTGAAGAGCTGCTTCACATTCCTCACAGGTTGTATTCCTAGGTATTTTATTCTCTTTGTAGCAATTGTGAATGTGAATTCACTGATGATTTGGATCTCTGTTTGTCTATTATTGGTGTATAGGAATGCTTGTGATTTTTCCACATTGATTTTGTATCCTGAGACTTTGCTGAAGTTGCTTACCAGCTTAAGGATATTTGGAAATTATCAGAAATTTGTTCTTATTTAATTTTAATAAAACTGAAAAAACTCTTAGGAAGACTAATCTTTTAAGAAGCAAACACAAATTACCTATGTGAGGAATATTAGACATAAGTATAAATCATTTAAATATTAAAACTATAACAATTGAATATGAAACATTTTAAACCAATAAATTTGAAAATTTGAATGAAATGAAAACATTCTCTGAAAATTCAACTTACCAAACGGACTTAATAATAAATTAAAAATCTGAATTATTTGAAATCCCATGAAGAAATGAATTCAATTTAAGAAATTTTCCCATAATGAACATTTCAAACTATAATAGATTAACCTGTGAATTCTTCCAAACACCAATATTATACAAAATCTATCAGATAATAAAGATGATACACTTTCTACCTATTTGTATGGAGATTACATCACCATGATGCCAAATCCCTACAAGAATGGGAAAAGAAAAGAAATCTACTGGCCAATATCTTTCATCAATCTAGTTCAAAATCCTAAGTAAAATACTAGACAATAGAATTCAGTGATTAAAAAAGCAATATTCCAAGACTAAGCCATTTACTTAAGAAAACCAAGGGTACATTTTTACATCTGTAAATCTATCAGTGTAATACACTACATTAATAAACACATAAGTGAAAATTTATATAATCATCTCAATAGAAGCAGAAAAGTAATCTGGTAAAATTAGATACCTAATTATGTTAAAAACAGTAAACTACATCTTCATAATAAAAAAATACAAATTAAAATCACAATGCGATACCACCACTACAAGAATAAATACAATATAAAAGAGTATATATAAAAAAGAAGGGAGATTTGGGGCTGAGACCATGGGGGTTTTCTAAATATACAATCATGTCATCTGCAAACAGAGACAATTTGATTTCCTTTCTTCCTATTTCAGTACCCTTTATTTATTCCTCTTGCCTGATTGTCCTGCCCAGAACTTCCAAAACTATGTTGAGTAGGAGTGTGGTGAGAGAGGGCATCTTGGTCTTGTGTTGGTTTTCAAAGGGAATGCGTCCAGCTTTTGCCATTCAGTATGATACTGGCTGTGGGTTTCTCATAAATAGTTCTTATTATTTTGAGTTACATTCCATCAATACCTAGTTTATTGAGAGTTTTCAACATGAAGGGGTGTTAAATTTTATGGAAAGCCTTCTCTGCATCTATTGAGATAATCATGTGCTTTTTGTCATTGGTTCCGTTTATGTGATGGATTACGTTTATTGATTCACATATGTTGAACCAGCCTTGCATCCCAGGGATCAAGTTGTCTTGATTGTGTTGAAATAAGCTTTTTGATGTGCTGCTGGATTCAGTTTGCCAGTATTTTATTGAGGAGTTTTGCATCAATGTTCATCAGGGATATTGGCCTGAAATTTTCTTTTTTTGCTGTGTCTCTGTCAGGTTTTGGTATCAAGATGATGCTAGCCTCATAAAATCAGTTAGAGAGGAGTCCCTCTTTTTCTATTGTTTAGAATAGCTTCAGAAGGAATGTTACCAGCTCCTCTTTGTACCTCCGGTAGAATTCGGCTGTGAATCTGTCTGGTCCTGGGGTTTTTTGGTTGGTAGACTATTAATTACTGCCTCAATTTCAGAACTTGTTATTGGTCTATTCAAGGATTTGACTTCTTCCTGGTTTAGTCTTGGGAGGGTGCATGTGTCCAGGAATTAATCCATTTTTTTCTGGATTATTTGCATAGAGATATTTATAGTATTCTCTGATGGTAGTTTCTATTTCTGTGGAATTGGTGGTGATATCCCCTTTATCCTGTTTTTATTGTGTCTATTTGATTCTTTTCTCTTTTCTTCTTTATTGGTCTGGGTAGTAGTATATCTATCTTGTTAATCTTTTTGAAAAACGAGCTCCTGGATTCATTAATTTTTTGAAGGGTTTTCCATGTCTCTGTCTCCTTTAGTTCTGCTCTGATCTTAGTTATTTCTTGTCTTCTGCTAACTTTTGAATGTCTTTGCTCTTGCTTCTCTAGTTCTTTTAATTATGACGTTAGGGTGTCAATTTTAGATCTTTCCCACTTTCTTCTGTGGGCATTTAGTGCTATACATTTCCTTCTAAACACTGCTTTAGCTGTGTTCCAGAGATTTTGGTGCGTTGTGTCTTCGTTCTCATTGGTTTCAACGAACTTATTTTTTTTTTTCTGCGTTAATTTCGCTACTTACCCAGTACTCATTCGGGATCAGGTTGTTCAGTTTCCATGGAGCTGTGCGGTTTTGAATGAGTTTCTTAGTCCAGAGTTCTAATTTTATTGCATTGTGATCTGAGAGACTGTTTATTATGATTTCCAGTCTTTTGCATTTGCTGAGGAGTGTTTTACTTCCAATTATGTGGTCAATTTTACAATAAGTGCAATGTCGTACTGAGAAGAGTGTATATTCTGTTGATTTGGGGTGAAGAGTTCTGTAGATGTCTATTAGGTCCACTTGGTCCAGAGCTGAGTTCAAGTCCTGGATATCCTTATTAATTTTCTGTCTCATTGATCTGTCTAATATTGACAGTGGGGTGTTAAAGTCTCCCACTACTATTGTGTGGGAGTCTAAGTCTCTTTGTAGGTCTCTAAGAACTCGCTTTATGAATCTGGGTGCTCCTGTATTGCATGTATATATATTTAGGATAGTTAGCTCATCTTGTTGCATTGATCCCATTACCATTATGTAATGCCCTTCTTTGTCTTTTTTTGATTTTTGTTGGTTTAAAGTCTGTTTTATGAGAGACTAAGATTGCACCCTCTGCTTTTTTTTTCTTTCCCTGCTTCCTTCATCCCTTTATTTTGGATCTACGTGTGTATTTGCATGTGAGATGGGTCTACTGAATAGAGTATACCAATGGGTCTAGACCCTTTATCCAATTTGCCAGTCTGTGTCTTTAATCAGGGCATTTAGCCCATTTGCATTTAAGGTTAATATCGTTATGTGTTAATTTGATCATTTCATTATGATGCTAGCTGGTTCTTTTGCTCATTAGTTGCAGTTTCTTCATAGTGTCAATGGTCTTTACAATTTGGTATGTTTTTGCAGTGGCTGGTACTGGTTTTTCCTTGCTATATTTAGTGCTTCCTTCAGGAGCTCTTGTAAGGCAGGCCTGGTGGTGACAAAATATCTCAGCATTTGCTTGTCTGTTAAGGATTTTATTTCTCCTTTGCTTATATAGCTTAATTTGTCTGGATATGAAATTCTGGACTGAAAATTCTTTTCTTTAAGCACGTTAAATATTGGCCCCCAGTCTACCCTGGATTTTAGGTCTGCAGAGAGGTCTTCTGTTAGTCTGATGGGCTTCCCTTTGTGGGTAACCTGTCCTTTCTCTCTGGCTGCCCTTAGCATTTTTTCCTTCATTTCAACCTTGTTAAATCTGATGATTATGTGTCTTGGAGTTGCTCTTCTCGAGGAGTATCTTTGCAGTGTTCTCTGTATTTCCTGAATTTGAATGTTGGCCTGTCTTGCTAGGCTGTGGAAGTTCTCCTGGATAATATTTTGAAATGTTTTCCAACTTGGTTCCATTCTACCCCTCACTTTCAGGTATACCAATCAAACATAGGTTTGGTCTTTTCACACAGTCCTATATTTCTTGGAGGCTTTGTTTGCTTCTTTTCATTATTATTACTTTTTGTCTAATCTTCTCTTGGCACTTTATTTCAAATTGATCTTCAATGTCTGATATCTTTTCTTGTGCTTGATCAATTTGGTTATTTATATTTGTGTATGTTTCATGAAGATCTCGTGCTGTATTTTTCAGCTCCATCATGTCATTTATATTCTTCTCTACACTGGTTATTCTAGTTAGTGATTCTTCTAACCTTTTTTCAAGGTTTTTAGCTTATGCTGCACCCACTGTCTAACCAGTTCTAATGAGATAAGCCAGGTACCTCAGTTGAAAATGCAGAAATCACTCATCATCTGCATTGATCTCGCTGGGAGCTGCAGACCTGAACTGTTCCAATTTGGCCATCTTGCCAGCCACCTCATCATATTCTCATTTAAAAATCTTCTCTACAGCCTGATGTGACTACTTCTTCCATATTCATTCAATAAATATTTATTGAATGTATACCTATTCTCAGCCTAACAGTGCTCTAGATAGTGAGGCTACAGAGGTAAACAAGAAACCCTAAAACCAGAACCTTGTCTTCATGAAATTAACATTATGGCATTTGTAACAGGAAAGACAGTAAGATGATAGAGTTTAGCTTTTGTTTTGTTTTGGCACTTAACTAATCACTAACCAGTCTTACCTAGGTTATTTCTGAATGGCCCAATTCTCTCTTTATATTTACATTGAAAAATAGTAAGTTCACTTCTTTGGTTTTTTTTCACATTGTAAGAATTCTAATATTTTCATCAAATTGGGAAACAAAATCAAGAGGAGCTATAAACACTTCAATTACACGAGCTCAGGAAGATAAAATACTTACAACTCATAGGATTATCACAAAAATATGAAGTCACCAGGGTACAGTGAGTTAAGCAGTTATTTAAGCAGAAATATATCTCCTTCATGTATATCCATAGGTTTCAAATTGAATAGTTAATTCTAATAGCTGATCATTTTCTTGGCAAATGGTTAAATTAGAGGAAAATAGAATTATATCACAATTACAAACATATCTCTGTGTTTCTTTAAATAATGCCTTTTTCATAGATTGTTAAATAGTTTACAATAGAAGAAACTTAAAGTTTAATTTTCTTATGCCCTTTCTGAGTGCATGTGAATGAGAAATTGATCACAAAAATCTGAAAGTATAATAACAAAAAGCATTTACATATGTTTTGTTTTGTTTTACTATTCAGAAAACTAAAAGAAAAAATTATTTGATTTAGCACAAATCACCTGGCCACCCTATTCCCATATGCCAGTGTTCACGATAAAAATTTTTATCAACGTACACTGTGCTTGTATTACTATGATCACTAGACAAGAGCGCTTTCTTCTTTGATATTACCTCAACAGCTGTGGCAGAAGCGGCAGGGGAAGGAGTGGGCAGTGCAATAGTAAGGGGAAAAAAAAAGACATATGCGTGCAAGCATGACTCTATCTCTTCTCCCTGGAACATACTGACTTTGGAGTTTACACCAAACAAAGCTGTCTTTTGTCTCTCCTCAAAGTCAATTTAAAATAAATCTCCCTGTCTCCAAACATCTCATTCACTAATGCCTAAAATTCGTTTTAGGGAGCCATTTCATTCAGTTACCTCTTGTTCTGGACCAGATGTCTCTTTGCTAATGTTAGTTACCCAAAAGAGAAACACATTTTTCTCCATCCCTTAGATTAATGGAGTTTATGAGATCATTTTTATCTTATAATGGGAAGGGCATAAAGGAGCTAGAGAGTGTCAGACCTGATCTTAAGCCTGGCTTCTTTCAGGTTTTCCCACACACGAGAAGACCCTTAGAATATCAGGGCTTTTAGGTTATCCCTCCCCAGTGTTCATCTTCCTATCTCACCCAGTGTTGTCTTTTATGTCCCTAGTAAACCATGTAATCTTATATGTGGCTATGCTCTCTTTTTTTATGCCTCATAATCAATTATTCCACAATCATTTGAGCTAGAAAATTATGCAAACCCTATGTATGTCCACCTGGGGCTTGAAGCCACTTGTCAGAGCACACACATGACCTGTGAGCTATGTTTTATTGCCATCTAGAAATAGAAGCAAACAAGTTTAAGAGCTGGAACTCCAGCATCGTTACAGATGCTGTGAGTAGTTAAAAGTTTCATTTTACACCAAGCACATATACCACAGCTGTAATGTTCAGTTTTCTGTCCAGCAGAAAATAAGAACGGAGTATATTTTGATTATGAAAATTAAACACTGGGAACCACGGTATTTTCTGCCTTAGAGACAATAAAGGTCACCGAGTATTTTTGTGACCATCTTAAGGGATGGTCTTGTGAAAGTCTTTTTCCTTCTCTGGACCTCAGTTCTGCCATCTGTGACATGATGTTGGTGGAATAAATAATCTTGGGGCTGGCACTGGGTGTCTGTTGCTTTTTCTAAGTGCAAGGTACAAGTTTTTGGTAGATTGTACCATTCTGGGGTCTGGAGGACAGAGGTCTTCTTCTCACAGTTCCACTGGGCAGTGCCAAAGTGGAGACTCTGTGGGGGGGCTCCAACTCAAAATTTCCCTTCTACAGTGCCCTAACAGAGGTTCTTCATGAGTGTTCCACCCCACAGCAGACTTCTGCTGGACATCCAGGGATTGCCATACATCCCCTGAAATCTAGGTGGAGGTTCTCAAACCTCAATTCTTGTATTCTGTGCACTGGCAGGCCCAACACCATGTAGCAGCTGCCAAGCATTGGGGCATGCACCTTTTGAAGCAATGGTCTCAGTTGTACCTTGACCCCTTTTAGCCACAGCTGGAGCTGAAGCAGCTGGGACACAATACACCATGTCCCAAAGCTGCAGAGAGCAGGGAGGCACTTGGACCTAGTCCATGAAACCAATTTTTTCCTCCTAGGCTTCTGGCCCTATGATTGGATAGGCGAAGGTCTGTGACACTCCCTGGAGACCTATTCCCCATTGTCTTGGTGATTAACATTCAGCTCCTTTTTTACTTATGCAAATTTCTGCAAAGGCTTGTATTTCTCACCAGAAAATGGGTGTTTCTTTTCTATTGCATCTTCAGGCTGCAAATTTTCTAAACTTTGATGTTCTGCTTACTCTTGAATACTTTGCTACTTTAAAATTTCCATTGCCAGGTACCCTAAATTATCTTTTTCTTTTTCTTTTTTAAATTGTACTTTAAGTTCTAGGGTACATGTGCACAATGTGCAGGTTTATTACGTATGTATACATATCCCATATTGGTGTGCCCATCCCATTAACTCGACATTTACTTTAGGTGTATCTCCTAATGTTATCCCTTCCCCCTCCCCTCACCCCACAACAGGTCCCAGTGTGCAATGTTCCCCTTCCTGTGTCCAAGTGTTCTCATTGTTCAATTCCCACCTATGAGTGAGAACATGCAGTGTTTGTTTTTCTTTTGTCCTTGTGATAGTTTGCTGAGAATGATGGTTTCCAGCTGCATCCATGTCCCTAAAAAGGACATGAACTCATCCATTTTTATGGCTGCATAGTATTCCGTGGTGTATATGTGCCACATTTTCTTAATCCAGTCTATCACCGATGGACATTTGAGTTGGTTCCAAGTCTTTGCTATTGTGAATAGTGACACAATAAACACACGCATGCATGTGTCTTTATAGCAGCATGATTTGTAATCCTTTGGCTATACACCCAGTAATGTTATGGCTGGGTCAAATGGTATTTTCAGCTCTAGATCCTTGAGCAATTGCCACACTGTCTTCCACAATAGTTGAACTGGTTTACAGTCCCACCAACATTGTAAAAGTGTTCCTATTTCTCCACATCCTCTCCAGCACCTGTCGTTTCCTGGCTTTTTAATGATTGCCATTCTAACTGGTGTGAAATGGTGCCTCATTGTGGTTTTGATTTGCATTTCTCTGATGGCGAGTGATAATGAGCATTTTTTCATGTGTCTGATGGCTGCATACATGTCTTCTTTTGAGAAGTGTCTGAAAATATCCTTCGTCCACTTTTTGATGGGGTCATTTGTTTTTTTCTTGTACACTTGTTTGAGTTCTTTGTAGATTCTGGATATTAGCTCTTTGTCAGATGAGTAGATTTCAAACATTTTCTCCCATTCTGTAAGTTGCCTGTTTCCTCTGATGATAGTTTCTTTTGCTGTGCAGAAGCTCTTTAGTTTAATGAGATCCCATTTGTCAATTTTGGCTTTTGTTGCCATTGCTTTTGGTGTTTTAGTCATGAAGTCCTTGCCCATGCCTATGTCCTGAATGGTATTGCCTAGGTTTTCTTCTAGGGTTTTTTTGTTTTAGGTCTAACATTTAAGTCTCTAATCCATCTTGAATTAATTTTCATATAAGGTGTAAAGAAGGGATCCAGTTTCAGCTTTCTACATATGGCTAGCCAGTTTTCCCAGCACCATCTAATAAATAGGGATTCCTTTTCTCATTTCTTGTTTTTGTCAGGATTGTCAAAGAAAAAATGGTTGTAGATGCGTGGTATTATTTCTGAGGGCTCTGTTCTGTTCCATTGGTCTATATCTCTGTTTTGGTACCAGTACCATGCTGTTTTAATTACTATAGCCTTGTAGTATAGTTTGAAGTCAGGTAGCATGATGCCTTCAGCTTTGTTCTTTTGGCTTAGGATTGTCTTGGCAATGCATGGCCTTTTTTGGTTCCATATGAACTTGAAGGATTTTTTTTTTTCCAATTCTGTGAATAAAGTCATTGGTAGCTTGATGGGGATGGCATTGAATCTACAAATTACCTTGGGCAGTATGGCCATTTTCATGTCACTGATTCTTCCTATCCATGAGCATGGAATGTTCTTCCATTTGTTTTTGTACTCTTTTACTTCCTTGAGCAGTGGTTTGTAGTTCTTCTTGAAGAGGTCCTTCACATCCCTTGTAAGTTGGATTCCTAAGTATTTTATTCTATTTGAAGCAATTCAGAATGGGATTTCACTCATGATTTGGCTCTCTGTTTGTCTGTTATTGGCGTATAAGAATGCTTGTGATTTTTGCACATTGATTTTGTATCCTGAGACTTTGCTGAAGGTGCTTATCAGCATAAGGAGATTTTGGGCCGAGACGGTGGGGTTTTCTAAATATACTGTCATGTTATCTGCAAGCAGGGACAATTTGACTTCCTCTTTTCCTAATTGAATACCCTTTATTTCTTTCTCCTGTCTGATTGCCCTGGCCAGAACTTCCAACACTATGTTGAACGGGAATGGTGAGAGAGGGCATCCCTGTCTTGTGCCAGTTTTCAAAGGGAATTTTTCCAGTTTTTGGCCATTCAGTATGATATTGGCTGTGGGTTTGTCATAAATAGCTCTTATTATTTTGAGATATGTCCCATAAATACCTAATTTATTGAGAGTTTTTAGCATGAAAGACAATGAAAACAAAGACACAACGTACCAGAATCTCTGGGACACATTTAACGCAGTGTGTAGAGGGAAATTTATAACACTAAATGCCCACAAGAAAAAACAGGAAAGATCTAAAATTGACACCCTAACATCACAATTAAAAGAACTAGAGAAGCAAGAGCAAGCACATTCAAAAGCTAGCAGAAGGCAAGAAATAATTAAGATCAGAGTAGAACTGAAGGAGATAGAGGTACAAGAAACCCTCCAAAAAATCAATGAATCCAGGAGCTGGTTTTTTGAAAGGATCCGCAAAATTGATAGACCACTAGCAAGACTAATAAAGAAGAAAAGAGATAAGAATTAAATAGATGCAATAAAAAAATGATAAATGGGGATATCACCACCGACTGCACAGAAATACAAACTACCATCAGACAGTACTCTACACACCTCTATGCAAATAAACTAGAAAATCTGGAAGAAATGGATAAATTCCTGGACACATACATCCTCCCAAGACTAAACCAGGAAGAAGTTGAATCCCTGAATAGACCAATAACAGGCTCTGAAATTGAGGCAATAATTAATAGCCTACCAACCAAAAAAAGTCCAGGACGAGACGGATTCACAGCCGAATTCTACCAGAAGTACAACGAGGAGCTGGTTTTCCTTCTGAAACTATTCCAATCAATAGAAAAGAGGGAATCCTCCCTAGCTCATTTTATCAGGACAGCATCATCCTGATACCAAAGCCTGGCAGAGATACAACAAAAAAAGAGAATTTTAGACCAATATCCCTGACGAACATCGATGCAAAAATCCTCAATGAAATACTGGTAAACCAAATCCATCAGCACATCCAAAAGTTTATCCATCAGGATCAAATGGGCTTCATCCCTGGGATGCAAGTGTGGTTCAACATATGCAAATCAATAAACGTCATACAGCATATAACCAGAATCAAAGACAAAAACCATATGATTATCTCAATAAGTGCAGAGAAGGCCTTTGGCATAGTTCAACAGCCCGTCATGCTAAATCATCTCTTTCGAGTTCAAAGTTCCATGGATCTCTAGGGAAGGGGAAAAATGTTGCCAGTCTCTTTTTAAAGCATAACAAGAGTCACCTTTGTTCCTGTTCCCAACAAGTTCCTCATCTCCATCTGAGACCACTTCAGCCTGGACTTCATTATTCATATCACTATCAGCATTTTGGTCAAACTCATTTAACAAGTCTCCAGGAATTTACGAACCTCTCCACATCTTTCTTTTTTCTTCTGAACCCTCTAAACTCTTACAAATTTTGCCTGTTAACCAGTTCCAAAGTTGCTTCTGCATTTTTTGTATCATTATTGCAACACCCCACTCTATGTGGTACCAAGTTACTGTATTAGTCTGTTGCCATGCTGCTATAACGACATACACAAGACTGGGTAATTTATAAGGAAATGAGCTTTAATTGACTCACAATTATGTACAGGTAGGGAGGCCCCAGGAGACTTACAATCATGGTGGAAGGCACCTCTTCACAGGATGGCATGGGAGAGAATGAGTGCCCAGTGAAGTGAGAAGCCCCTTATAAAACCATCAGATCTCATGGGAACTAACTCACTATCATGAGAACAGGATATGAGAAATCTCCCCCATAATTCGATTATTTCCACCTCGCCTATCCCATGATATATGAGGATTATGGGAACTACAATTCAAGATGAAATTTGGGTGAGGACACAACCAAACTGTATCAAGACTCATAGTTGTACAACCATGGTGGTCTTGGATAAGATCCAGAATTCTCTTGATTGTCAGGCCAAGACTCTTGTACTTTTTCCTTACTTTCTTCCAAATAACGGAGTATCTCTGTGCTGGAACTGCATGAAAATGGGGGTGGGGGGAAAAAAGCACCCATGTGCAAAGCACTATTGGGACTTTGCTGCTTCAGACCTGAAACCAACACTTCACTGGGTCTTGTCCAAGACTTCAGACCTGAAACCAACACTTCACTGGGGCTTGTCCAAGGCCCACTGCAACCACTACCTGTCTACTACTTATAGTCATTCAAGATTGCAGGGCTCTACAATCAGTAGGTGGCAAAGCCACCGATATTTGTATCTCTCTTTTTAGAGCAGTGAGTTCCCCCAGGACCTGAGTGTGTCCAGAGATGGTGTCTGGGAGCCAGAGATTGGAGTCAAAAACATTAGAAATTTACCTGTTGTTCTATTCTACTGTAGCTAAGCTGTCCCTCAAACCACAAGACAAAGTCCTTCCCACTCTACTCACCCATTTCCACAGGTGAAGGAGTCTCTCTTTCTCTCTCTGGTCACAACCACCACCAGCCAATGGGGGTTTCTCCCAGGCCACCAGTGATGTGGCCCAAGAGCTTATCATTCAGCTTATGATGAATGTTGCCTGGCCTGAGACTCACATTTAAGGGCAGTGTGCTTCCCTATGGGCCAGGGGAGGTCCAGGTATGCTGTCCAAGAGTCTAGGCTTGGACCTAAGTGCCAAGATCCCACTTAATTCTTTACCTTCTATGGCTGAACTGGAACCTAAGGTGGAAGACAAAGTCTCTGCTACTTTTCTCTCTGCTATTCTCAAACAGAAGGAGGCTTTCACCACAGTCACCACAGCTGGGAATGTGCTGAGTCGCACCTGAAGCAAGCGTGTCCCAGAGCTCAAGTCCCACAGAGTGCTACCTGGTGCCGAGTGAGTCCATATATTATCTGTGTATTGCTGCTGGTTATTCATGGCCCAAAGGTTCTTTAGTCAGCAGTTGATGAATCCTGCCACGACTTGGCCCTTCCCATCAAGGCCATGGGTTCCACCCTTCTGACCAAGGGTGTGTCTAGAAATGTCATCCAGGAGGTAGGTCCTGGAAGGGAAATCTCACAACTCTGCCCACTGCCCTGTCCTATTGTGGCTAAGCTGATATCCAGGATGCAAGACAAAGTCCTCTTTACTTTTCCTCTTTACCCTTCCCTCTCCTTTCCTCAAGCAGAAAGAAGGAATTACCTTTCTTACTGCCAGAAGCATTGCATAGGGTTGGGAATGTGGGGCTCAAGCACTCCCTTAGTCACCTCATCTGCTCTCTTTCTAGGTCACATGTCACCCTAGTCCACTGGCTCTAACCCCAACCCAGCACCATTAGTTGCCCAGTAATTGCCGTCCTTGTGTCCTGGATTGCCTTTCAAGTTTACTTAGGATTCCAGAGCACTTTGTCCTGTGGTGAAGAGACCTGCCAAGAAACTCAGCTTCTGACCACTGAGATGGGTGATTCTCCTCTGGCTAGGGTTAGTCAAAATGTACTTTCTGTGCGTGCGTGCCTGCTGAGCCTAGCACAGGTTTTCTCTCTGCAGTGACAGGGTAGCCCTAAGTTGAATGTAAAGTACCCTACTTGCTGCACTCTCCCTCCCACAAGGGTAGATTCTCTCTTGCCATGTGGCTACTGCCAGGGGTTGGGTAAAGGGTGACATTGGCCATTCAAGAGTGACTGCCTACTCTCTTCAGTGCCTCTTTCAGTGATATGAAGTAAAACCCAAGTACTGTGTGTGCTTACCTGGTGTTTAGTTTTTGTGATGGTGTTTTTTGTGTGTAGTTAGTTGTTAAAATTTGGTTTTCCTGCTTGTGGGGGATGAATGGTATAGGCTTCTGCACAGCCATCTTGCTCTGCCCTACATAACTCTTAATATTCAGGTATTTGCAAGCATCTGGGTGATCGAAATTATCACAACCTATAAAATATGTTTGTGATCAACAACATTGATGGATAAATTCATGCAATAATTTTCATTTAAAGTTAAACTCAACAATGTTTAGATAAATACTGACTGGATGGTGGGCTAAACTGATGAATGTATAGATGGATAAATGGTTGCACAGATAAATGAGTAAATATTGTTTCATTATATGTTGAGTAAGTTCATTTTATTGGTTAAAATAATAATGATACTATGTTGTTCAGATTGTGTAATTCATATTATTATTATATTGATTCTTTACCTATAATTGTTCATTTATATAGTTTTAAACAATTTGCATTGTAAATAAATTTGTCAGGTAGTGATATTTAGCACTTTAGGCACTATAGTAGTTTTTTAGACAGGGAGTTACCGATTACCGCAAACTCAGTGGCTTGAAACAAGAGCAATTAATTCTCTCATAGTTCTGGAGGCCACAAACTCAAAGTCTGTGTCTCCAAGTTTGCACTCTCTCCCAAGGTTCTAGCTGAGAGTCCATTCCATGCTTATTTCTCCTAGTTTCTAATGGATTCCCACAATTCTTAGCATTCCTTGGCTCACAGCCTCATTAAAGTACTCCACTCTCTGCCTCCATTTTTATATTGCCCTTTTCTCTATGTATATGTTTCCTCTTTTTTTAATCCTGTAAAGATACTTGTCACTGAGATAATCCAGGATAATCTCCTCAGTTCTAAATGTTTAATTTAATAGCATATGCAATGACTCCTTTTCCCAAATAACTTATCACTCACAAGTTCTAGGAATTAATATGTGGGCGTATCTTTTTGGTGGCCACCATTCAACCCACTAGAGGCACTAAAATATTTTTAAGCAAGGCCATTTGCCAAGACTGTTGTATGACTGCCTTATTTAATACAGGACAGTTAACATAAGAGAAGGCTGTCCTAATGGCTCAAACCTGTTACCGTGTGACCTATAAATACAGCAAAACACCATGAGGTATGTAGGGCCCTTTACTCCTACAGTGAATGCTTAAGGACTAAGATTGCTTCTTTAATTCCTATGTTTGATTTTTGGAGTGTTTCTTTTTAAAATTTTCGTCAGCTGTAATTTCATGATTCTGCATTAGCATCTACTTTCCTTTCCCTAATCTAATACTTCTAATTATTCTGTAATAACAATGCCTGCTAAAAGTATTTGTGAAACAGGAACCAATCAGTTTAGAATTATTTAAATATTATGAAATATGGAAAAACAAAAACTAAACAAATTTTAACTAATGTAAATATTACGTTTAGGTTCAGTAAGATAATTGTACAAGTTTGATATGAAGATAGCTGGCTTGATAACAACTCATGTTTAAGGAATAACTTTGAGTATGACAACTCTACAGTGTAATGTGGTTATCCAGAAGCTAGCAAAATACTTAAGAATCTGGTATTCTTGTTCCACTTCATGTTAGTCAGATAAATTTGGATGTCACATTTAATGACAGACTTAAATAAATTCAAGCATCTAGAGAAATGTGATCATAGTAAGGGGCTGAAAGCAGGCTTCATGAAGAATATATTATAATACCAATGATGAATATCCTGGGAAGTGACAACTTTGATGCTGGAGAAGGGGAGAGAAAAGCATGTCTGCTGTTCTCATATAAAAAATGGCTGTCATGTGTAAGAGTGGAGGAAGCTGATTCTTTAGAAGGAGGGAATAGGATCAATATGTGGAAGTTAGATGGAGATCGTTTTCAGCTTACAATATAAAACCAATATTTTTTAACAATGGGACCGCATTCTTATAGAAGAAAGTTATCTATCACTGAAGAAGGTTTCATTGAGATTGGCTTTTATTTACTTTATGAAATAGATGGTAGTTTGAAGAAAGTTGCCTGTTATGCAAAAAAGTACATATATAAGGGGTACTAGGTCTTTAAGGATTTTCAGTCGATAGGATAGCCTGTGATCAAGGTGAAATATGTATTTAAATGCCAGAGGGATAACTCTGACTGAGGCCATGACCATTGGCTTTCTAACTCTTCAATGCATGTGCCTCTTTCCCCACCTGCATTTGTGTTTATTTTCCCTTCTTCTTCCCTCTTTTCTTCTGTGTCTGTATCTCTCCCTTTAGTCTATGGCTTAAGTCATCTGGGGCTTTCACTTTTATCTTTAACCTTCAGGTCTAAAGAAGGCAGTGATATCTGAAACAGAGATTGTTTCTACCCTTACTGACCTGGTAACATTTCTTTCACCATTGGCTGTATGAGCTTAAGCAATTTTCCAAACTCGCTTGAGTTTTAGTTGTCCTGTCCCTTCAGTATAAAATAACAATCTAACAATAATTTTCCTCCTTTTTGTTGTTGTTTTGTTGTATGTGTGTGTGTATGTGTATGTGTGTGTAAAACATTAAAATCAGCATGTAAGGATGTCTCAGTTTAGGCTGCTATAACAAAATATTATAGACTGTGTAGCTTAAACAATAGACATTTCTTTCTCACAGTTCTGGAGGCTATGGTGTCCAAAATCAAAGTACAGTAGATTCAGTTTGATGAAGGCCCACTCCCTGATTTGCAGACAGCTGTCTTCTTATTGTATTCTCACATGGCTGAGAAGGAAAAGCCCCTGGTGTCTTCCATATATATATATACACATACATATATATACACACACACATATATATACACACATATATATATACACACACACACACATATATATATATATATTCCCATCATGATGGGGCACTACCCTCTTTACTTCATCTAAATCTAATTACCTCCCAAAGGCTTACCTCCAAATAACATCACATTGGAAATTCAAGTTTGAACATAAGAATTTTGAGGAAACATTAACAGTAAGTCTATAGCAAAAGGCAAGATATTATTAGTGAGCACAGCTTTCAGACATGAGTAAAAGTTTTGGAAGTTTCAAAATTATTTGGATGAGAAACCTTCCCCAAGTGTTTATATTTGTGTACGTGGGTAAAACAGTGAATTTACCTTACTCATTCTTTCTAACAATCCACAAGCTGTTTCCATTGGAAATGCAAGGTAGTTCATTTTCTTTTTTCTGAGACAGAAATATTCTGGAGAAGCAAATAAAGTATCATGTTGAGGGTGGAAAAACAATCTAATCCTTGGAAGGGTTGCCAACATGTCTTTTTAGCTGCTTGAGAATATGTGGATAGGTTTTCTGTCAGTTAACCCTTTTTTTTTCTTTTGAGACAGAGTCTTGCTGGAGTGGAGTGGCATGATCTCGGCTCACTGCAACCTCTGCCTCCCAGATTCAAACAAGTCTCCTGCTTCAGCTATCTGAGTAGCTAGGTTTACCACTACGCCCCGCTAATTTTTATATTTTTAGTAGAGATGGGGTTTCACCATGTTGGTCAGGCTAGTCTCGAACTCCTGACCTCAAATGATGCACCTGCCTCAGACTCACGAAGTGCTGGGATTACAAGTATGAGCCACCGCACCCGGCCCTGTTAACTTTTATGAATGAGAATATTCACAGTGACTTCTAGTGAAGCACTCCATAAACACGATACAGTGCAACACTTTTAAACAGAAACAAACAAAAAGCACTACAGTAAAAGGCAGTGCAATATGACTGAATAGAATCCTCCAGTGATTGTCCCCCCACAGAAAAACCAAACTGAATAACTATTTACACGAAAAACACATAAATGAGAACCAAAATACAGGTGAGTTATAACAATACATAGTTTTGACATCATATTAAGCAAAATGGCATTGAGGAGGTAGAAAAGACAGTCTTGAATTGCCTACACTGTCCCTCCCTCATCCCATGGTAGTTCCATATGGCGCTGGGAGAGATAATTTGTGTGCTTGAGGGAGGGAGAGTGAAGTGATTGTGAGACTTTACTTTGGAATTCAGTGTTGCCATGTTACAGTGGCAACAAACCCAGAGCAGAATTCACCTGGTAACCATGGAGGGAGCATTCAGACCAGACCTAGCCAGTGGGAAATCATCCAGCCTACCAGTCAGAACCTGAGTTCCATCTAGCCCCACAACCATGGACTAAAGTTCTTTGGGGTCCTAAATAAATTTGAAAGGAAGTCTAGGTTACAAGAACCAAAATTCCTGGGTAAGTCCTGGTGTTGTACTGGGATTGGAGCCAGTTGGCTTGGGATACATGGGAGCCAGTGAGACATCAGCTATGGTGGCCAAGAACGTGCTTGCATTACCTCTCCCCCAACTCCAGGTAGCAGAGCTTATAGCTCTAGGAGAGACACCTTCTGCTCGAGGAAAGCATAAGGAAGAGTAAAGAAGACTTTGTCTTGCAACTTGGAAACCAGCAGAGTCATAGTAAGATAAAACCCTATAGAGCCCTGAAGCCCCAATCTCAGGCCAAAAGCTTTAGGACAACATTTCTAAACCCACTCAAAGCCAGAAGAGAACTCACTGCCATGAAGGGAGACCTTGCTTTGGCAGATTTCACCACCTGCTCACTAAAGAGCTTTGGGTCTTGAATAAACATTATGGTAGCCAGGCAATAGTTGCCACAGGCTGTGGGTGAGACCCTGTACTGTGTTAGCTTTAGCTGTGACTCAGCACTGTCCCAGTGGTGGTGGCCACAGGAGTGTTTGTGTCACCACCAACCCTCCCCTCCCAACCAACTACAGGTGGCTCATCATGGAGAGAGAGAGAGAGAGAGAGACTCCATTTGTTTGGGGAAATGTAAAGGAAGACAATAAGAGACAGTGCCTTGTAACTCAGAAAGTTCTCCAGGATCCTTTTTTTTTTCTTTAACCTTTGAGATATATTTCTTGATTTTATTTTTACTTATTTATTTATTTATTTATTTATTTATTTATTTATTTATTATTATACTTTAAGTTCTAGGGTACATGT